>NW_012267219.1:24510256-24541000 GCF_000151885.1 Dipodomys ordii | reverse complement strand
GATCATGCAATGCTAGGTTGAAGTTGTTATTGGCAAAAAATCCTGAAGATATATCAAGTAGAGCAATGAGAAGGACTGACACACTTTTTAAAAAATTTTTTTGAAAAGGTGATAAAACAGGGGGGTTACGGTTACATAAGTAAGGTAATGTGTACATTTGTTTTTACCTCTCATTTGAAGGTGAGTTCTTCTGATTGTAACATTTTCCTCAGGGTTGGTGTTAGTCTAACCAGAAGCAGCAGCTAAACTATTTATCTCATTGCCAAAGAAGAATAAAAGTATGAGCCCCCATTCTCCTCATCCCATCCCTTACTTTGCTTGCTCTCATGAAGTCCCCTTTTCCCAGATTTAAATCTGGCAAATACTCAAGACATACCCTTCACTGTGGTTTTCTTAAATGCTGCTTATTCTTTGCTGTTATTTAATCCTATCAGTAGCCATACAATATCGTCAGCCTCATTTTATATGTCAATCCTATTTTATACGTTCCACTGGAGAGCTGGGATGTGAGATTCTATAATTCCTACGCCAGATCATCCTCCCAGTAAAGATGAATGTCCATCCTTGCTTTTATTTCCCCCTGAGGGGCAGATATTGGAATATAGGAGGTGCAGGTGGAGTTCCATTTTCTCTCAGTGAAATTACAAACCATCATATTTATTTATGCTTACTACCAATTTTTCCCTACACCACTGACTTAAGCTTTATGCTGTGTTACCAACACCAATAAGATGGTGGTGTCATGTGCACCAATTTCAGAAGAACTGGGAAGTTCTATGTTTTCCCTTTGGGAGCCTGCTGCTATTGTGCTGTGTGTTTTGTCCAGAACTGCACACTTTTCCCCCCTTTTTTGGAGTTCTACGAAAAGACAGCATCTTGCAGCTCTGCCTTCTCAGCGTGGGCGATACTGCCATTTCCAGCACTGAAAACTTATCCTGCAGCCGCCCCCAAAGCCTTCCTCAGGGGGCTCGGTGACTTCTCTCCTAAATTACACAGATGGCTTTAAAAATAGAGTGCAGGGGTTTCCTTGTCAGGAGAGCCGTCAGACTGCCCACTTCCCACAGCCTTTCTACCTCCCTTCCTTGGTACACGTCAAAGCATCTTTATTTTATTTTTTTAAAAAGTGTTCTGCTAGTTATCTGGAGTTCTGAAATTACCAAAATGGTTCATTTAAAGCATGGGGGGGGGACTTAAAAATGCTGTAAATTCCTGACTTAACCATCATGTGCAATTTGATTCTCCATGCCTTACCATTTTCACAGGGGCATTGTTAGTATGAAAATGAATTTTAAAAATATATCATAGTGGAGGCGAGAGCCTTGCCATGTGGCGGGCTGCTTCGTGTCAGGGCAGGCAAAGTTGGGAGGCGTGTTGTGGCATTGGTGGTGGGGGTCTATCGGTTTGATTAGTGCATTCAGCAAAGCAAATGCATTTTAAACACATAGAAGACAAAGCAGATCACAACCAAGCACATAAAAATACTGCCTGCAAGAAAAAACAAATCGCTAATAATATAGTAATAATAACAGTAATAATAACCCAAGATACCCAGAAATGCTTTGGGGAAGAGATTAGGCTGTCACTCCTTGGATCCATATTCTTTAGTCACTTGTAGGATTTGTTGCTAGGTCTGGTACTTTGTGTGAGGAATGTAAAAACCTCCATTTTTTTTTTCCTGTAACCTTTTGCCTCTCCATTCCTCTCCTCTTATCTACACTGTCTCTCCCTTGTATGGCTGGCCTCGGAAGTCCAGGAATTTGAAATGTTATGTGAAAGGCTAATTCTAATTGGGCTCAGTGACATTCATGTCAGTGGGAGATGTATGGGGGTCACCCCGGGAGAGATCAACAAGGACCCACATCTGCTGCTCTCCATCGCTTCTTTCATTCCTGTCTCACTAAATACCAGTCTTGGCTAAATAGTTCTGCTGTCCCCTCCACCCTTCTTTAGCCTACTGTTTCCTTAATTAGCAGGGTAAAGAATTTTTTGTTTTGTTTTCACATTTCAGCCTTGCAAAGAGATGTCTCTTTCAGTGATTAGCATTTATTGTATATTGCAGCCTGTATGCTAAAGGAGGGCAGGTATTAATTAAACCATATTCAGTTTACAACCGAGGAAGTGAGCGCTTTCGCAGCTTGTACTTACTGCTCCTAATGGAGCTGCTTGTTAAAGACAGCGTGCACTTCCTTCCTCCCAGCCTCAGGCTCCTTGGCGCCCTATTTGGGTGGATTTCCTTAAACAAAATGCTTCCTGCTTTTGGACATCAGGCACCATTTGTGGATCCAAGTTAGAGATAATTTTATAATATGATAGCTCACCCAGATTTATGCCTTCATATTAGATAAGCTTTCCTTATCTCAATCTAAATGACATCATGCTTTAGGAAGTCTAAGAGCTTCATTCATTTACCAAATAGTTGTGCTGACCTAGTTTGAGTATAGAGCAGTAAATATAACAGAGAAAGCTTCTACTTTCATGGAGCTTACATTCCAGTGGGGGAAACCAAGAATAAATTAGGAAATGAGGACATGTGTGATAGATTTGGTGATGAAATGTGCTAAAGAAAAAAAAATGAAAGCAAAGTGAGTGAAGTATTATTAGCTTCGAGGAGATCAGGGAAGGCAGTAATCTTTGATGGACGCTAAGGATTCAAAGAGGTGAATGCTCCAGATCTGGGGGAGAGGGCAAAGAAGTTCTAAGGAAGGTGTTGATATGTGTAAAGTCTTAGGGTGGGAAAATGCATGACAGGTTGTTAGCAATGCGAAGAGGAAGGAGAGCAGAGAGGTGGACAAGAGAAGGTGTTCTAGGTATAAAGTCACAGTGAGAAGGTTGGCTTTAACTCAGCTAGGACATCTCTGGAGGGGAGTGAGTGTTGGATGCTGGTGTCAAAAAGGGCATGTAGACAAATGCTTGCATCCTGCTGGGCTATGGCCCAGTTCTGACCCCTTCCATCTCAGTCTGGATCCCACTCAATCTCTTTTCATTGCTCACCAGGGGTGGCTACATATCTTGCATGGCCTAGTTCAGAAAGGGAGTGGGTCAGGCAATGAGGTAGAGTTAGAGGTACTGAAATGCAAAGTTTTTTTCCTTATTTTTCCAGACTCCCATTCAACTTGTTATGCTGTTTTCATTTTGAGATTTTACACAATTATAAGACACATTGAACATGTCAAATTATTAGATTGAATTTTACTGCTCATTTCTATACTGTGCAATGCAGGCTTTTAATGCAAATGTAAGCAAGAACATTGTACTGGTATTCAGATACCTTTCATATACCTTTCTTGTTGTGTAGTGCTTCTGTATTTTGTTTGTACCAGGACAGTGGAAATGTCACAGAAAAGGAGCTCTGGTGTTTATATTTCTGGATATGCAACATTGCACCCACACTCTTAACCTTTTGCTTACAAAGGGGTAATGGAGGACAGAAAGGAAAAGAAACTATTAGTTGTCCTAGCTTTTTCTTGTTTTTATGGATACTATGTTCAAGATAAGCAGTTTGGCTATAACAGGGAAGCTTAGGAGTATAACAAAGTATTGAGAGGAAGAACAGCAAGAATGCCATTGTTTCTTCCTAAACTTGAGGTAAGTTCTGGTTGGAATGGAAAGTGTGGTCCCTAGTTGTGGACATCTCCACTTCGTCTGGTCCCATAGATGCATGGGAATTCTGTACTTGTAGAACAGAGCAAATGCTCTAGGTGAGCAAGGTTTGTAATAAATGGGGGATCTCCTTTACTCTGCACATGACCCATTGTCTCATTGGACTTAGAAAACAAAAAGTTCATCTGGGCACAATGAGTCATGCCTGTAATCCTTAGCTTCTCAGGAGGCTAAAATCAGGAGGCTTATGCTTCGACACAAGCCCAGGCAAAAGGTTTTTGAGACCCCTTTCTCCATGCTGCTGATGACACGTGCCTGTCCTCCAAGCTAAATGGGAGGCTGAGATTGGACGGAGGATCCAAGCCAGCCTGGGCAAGAGACACTGGGTGTCACTGTGCATGCCTGTCATCCTAGCTACTGTGGGAAGTGTAAAGAGATTTGTGGTCCAGGAACCAGCCCTGGCAAACAAAGGAAAGCATGATACCATGTCAAAATAACCAATGTATGAAAGGGTTCAGTGTTAGAGCACCTGCCTTGCAGCTTCCCAATTCAAACCTCAAACCACCAACTCCCCCAAAAGAAAACAAAAACTCACAGACAGAAATTTTTCTATTGCCTATGAGGACAAGGGTTTTTAAGGAGCTCTAGTTAGGAAAAATGGTACTTTTTAAAAAAAATAGGGAGAGTTTTATTAAAACCCCTGAGAAGGTTCTTCTCATACAAGTGAGAGAAGTGGATGAAGGAGAGACAGCATGAGTAAAAAGGGAAAGAAGAGTGAACAGTAATAAGGAGGCAAAGTTGGATATCAGTTGAAAAAGGAAACTGGGCAGCAGTATACTGATTTTTTTTAATGGAAAACAGGGGAAGAGTAATAATGTAGACATGTTCATATATATATATATATGCAATATATGTACAATGTTGATACATGTTCTGTATCTAATGTTGATACAAGTTCAATATATTATTCTATCCAATATATTATATATGTTGTATCATTTGTGTGTGTGTGTGTGTGTGTATGTGTGTGTGTATCGTCTTGGGGGGCAAGATAAAATGTCAAGAAAGGACAAGTTTTCTGAATTTTGAGAAAATAGCAAAGTGGATTTCATTTTCAGACTGGAGAATAATGTCAGGAGTGAGACATTAGAAAGAAGCTGGTCGCCTGACATTTGTTTGTGATTTATGGCTAGGGTTGTGGGAGTGGAGGTGTCACATAAAAGAAGTTAAAGCACAGAGAGCTCCTCTGGCGGCCATCTGTCTATGGGAGGGAGGGAGGTGGGACCTCACTGGTCCCGGGACCTTGGTCTGAGGCATTCAGAGAAGGCTGTGGTTTGTTCAGTGTTGCTGCCCTGAGAGCCAGGCAAGAGGTGCCAGTACCTGGGACCATGCTTTACAAAGGTCCCATCCTAGCTTTTCTTGGGATAAGTGGACAGAGACACATACTCATTTGCTATTCATGCTCTCTTATGAGATCATGCTATAAATACCCTGGGCCCTTGAACTCTCCAGACCAGATTCCAGTCCATGCCTAAATATACACCTCCTTCTCATTTTATGAATGGATAAATTTTTTTATTGTGAAAATACTGCACAGAAGGGTTATAATTACATGGGCAAGATAATGAGTACATTTCTTATCAAGCATTGTAGCCTCCTCCTTTGTTTCCCCTTCCCATCTTCAGCCCCCACGAAATCCTCCCCCCCCACCAAAGTTGTAAAGTTTGTTTTCGACATAGCGACTTGTGAACCTAAGATCTGTATTCAAATGTTTTTTTCTTTCATGCGATTGTTTCTAACACATTTATAAGATGATTTCTTTGTTGCTTTGTATGTCCCTCCCCCACGGTATAATCCCTGCTTTCACTGTATTTGCTGTCGGTATAATTTGTGGAGGGGAAGGGAAAAGACCCATTGCAATGATAAAATGTTTTATTTAGTTGAAGAAGAAAGTCTCTAGATGTTTTAGGTATTACTTGTCCTTTTGGTATCTGGTACATGAGGGAGAAGATGGGAAGATCAGAATTTTTGGTTAATCCAAATATTCTATTTTTAAAAAAAATATTTAATTTAATTTAATTTTGTTGGTTGTGGGGCTTGAACTCTGGGCTTAGGTGCTGTCCCTGTGCTCTTCAGCTCAAGGCAAGCACTGTACTGCTTGAGCCACAGCGTCACTTCTGATTTTCTAGTGGTTTTTGTTGGAGATAAGAGTCTCATGAACTTTCCTGACCTGGCTGGCTTTGAACAGTGATCCTCAGATCTCAGCCTCCTGAGTAGCTAGGATTACCGGCATGAACCACCGGAGCCCACAATGTTCTATTTTTGTTGGATGCCTGGAAGACATTCTTTTCTCTGTCACCTGGGATAGGAATTTTTTAAGGACTGAGAAAAATGATAAAGTTACTCTGCATGGCATTTTCCCTCTGTGCTTTTTTTTATTTTCCTTTTTCCTCTTTTTCTTCCAGTACTATAATGGAACCGCAGAGCCTCTTTCATGTACTCAGTAGATTCTACTACAGCTTTTGCCATCCTTTATAGATGGGGAAACTGCAACTTTGGGAGTTTAAGACATTGATCTACTCAAGACCTTCCTGCTAGGCAGTTACTGAGCTGGACTTGAAAATGGTTTGTTTTTGGATAACAAAGCTCTTGCTTTTGACCACAGTGTCATAGTGACCAGCTTTCCAATAGTAATCAATACAAAACTGAAATAATTACACTGTTTAATTTCCACAAGACCAATATTTAAGGAGGTTACCTATTTCTGATCCTTTCAACAAATTACCTGTGAAACCAGAGACCCAGAGGAGTCAGATGACTTGAGATCAAATAGCCAGCTAATGGTAAGACTAGAATGCAGGTATGGAGGTTCTCCATTGGCACTTACTCTCATTCTGAAGAAAGACTAGTTTGGGAATGCAGTTGCAGTAATGATGAGAGGGGAGGGTAAAAGTGCTTCCTTTGAAAATTCATACCTGGAATCCAGTTTCCAGCCTCTCTTGCTCTCCTGATTTTTCTTTACTCTGCAGTCTGTGACTGCTGAGAGCTCTTGTCAGGAAGTGTATTATTACCCATGGCTTCCCCTCACCATGTGGGAAGAAGGAAGACCCATCATGGTTTCCTCAGAGCCATCAATGATGGTGATGATGATGTTGTCTTACAAAGAAATTGCAATTCCATAAGTCAGGTTATGCGTACAGTGCTTTTTGGTCAGTGTCACCCTTTCCTTCATTGTTCCCCATTTTCCTCCTCCCATCCCTACCCTAAAGTTACGTAGCTCATTTTGTGCATAATGTACATTGAATATAATGTTTACATTGGCTTACTCTTCCTCCCTCCATTTCTGTGCCTCTCCTCTGTGCACACCTCCCAAAACATGTTTCTACTTTCTAGTATTCATTTTGATAAATGGTACATTGGTTTTTGAGGGAAGTTGTGCCTTTGGATTCCTCCCCTGAGTATACCCTCCTTTAGTCAGTTTGTTTGATTGTAAATACACTGAGCCCTGTATATGTTATCATGCATAGTTTTATTTTAGATCTACCTTCCACAGAAAGCATGGCTTATTTCATTTATAATTTATTCTAGGTCCATCCATTACCCTGCAAATGACATGATATTATTATTTCTAATGGATGAATAATATTCCATTGTGTGTGTATGTGTAACACATTTTTTGTTTATCTGGTCCTGGAGCTTGAATTCAGGGCCTGGGTGCTGTCCCTGAGCTTCTTTGTGCTCAAGGCTAAAACTCTACCATTTGAGCTACAATGCCACTACTGGCCTTTTTAAAGTGGTTTATTGGAGAGTCTCAGAGTTTTTTTTGCCTGGGCTGGCTTTGAATCATGATCCTCAGACTCAGCCTCTGAAGAAGCTAGGATTACAGGCATGAGCACCTGGCTGTCACACATTTCTGATTCACTCATCCATTGTAGGGATGTTTCCATAATTGGCTATTGTGAATAGTGTGTAATGAACATGTGCCAGTGTCTTTACCATATCCTGACTTGCAATGCTCTGGGTAGATGCCCAGATAGTTCTATTTTTTTTTTTTTTGAGAAATCTCCAAACTGCCTACCAGAGTGGTTGCATTCAGCATCCAAGTGTTATTGTTTGAATGTCCAATGCTAGCCAATCTGCCTGAGGTGAGATAGAATCTCAATGTTGTTTTGATTTGCATTTCCTTTATGGGCAGGAATGTTGAGTACTAGAAGTGACACTGTGGCTCAATTGGTAGAGTGCTCGCTTTGAGCTAAAGAGCTCAGGAACAGCACCCATGCCCAGAGTTCAAGCCCCTCGACCGACCAAAAAAAAAAAAAAAGGAATGTTGAGTACTTTCTTATGTGTTTATTGGCCATTCTTCTTCTTCTTAGAAGTCTCTACTTCATTCATTTGCCCATTTATTGATTGAGCTATTAATTTTTTGGGGGTGAGGCATCTATGCACCATTTTTGTACCATGTATGCTCTATTTTTGTGATCATTCCAGCAAAACCCACTTCCTTCCACATCTTTCCCTTCTCACCAGACTTCCTAAGGCAGTAAGTGAGGTTCAAGAGGTACATTTGGCTAGCAAGTGCAAGGCCCTAAGTCCAAATTCCAGTACCATCCACAAAGAAAATGTCTAGAATGATGATGAAATGATTGGCTTATAGAACTGGAAAGTTCAAAAGTTGCGCCGGTTTAGTGAGCTTACTCTATTATGCTTTATTTCTCTATGAAACTTTCAATTAGACTTTCCTCTGCGTGTCAACTTCATCCTCAAACTGCTTTCCTCCCAGGGAATGACACATCTGCCTACAGACACATGAGACATATACTCCTTCTTTTTCAAATCCAGAAAGAGAATAGTTCACAACCATGGGTCCATAATCCTAAAATTGCAGCTGCTTGGATCTAACCTGAACTGCCAATGTTGTCAGAAAGAATGCCAAATACCCACCCACTGGTTAGGGCTGAACGACCTGGACCAATGACTAAGTCAAAGGGATGAAATAATCCATATTGGCACAGATTCTATCCCAGGCAGTAAGGATGGATTCAGTCTTACTGAAACCCTATGGTTGTTATGGTAGGTTACTCTGATAAGGACACCACATAGGGAAATAACCAACATGTCTGCTATAGAAGGGCCAGGAAGTGCACTTGAAGAGCTCAGGAGTTGCAGTGACAGCTCCACTTGTGGGAATTTTGGTGTGTTAACATTCAGGCTGGTCATAAGGAACATGGAATTGGCCTTGACAGTGAGGGAGAGGAAGGGCAAAAGGCCTCCAGGGGGAGGGCATTGCATGAGTCAAGTGAGCCAGGCAAAACATCATGGAAGAATGTAAGAGTGAGTGAAGAGCTGTTGGGCAGACAGACCCATTTGGAGGGAATAGTCATAACAACGTTTCCATGGGAAAACTCATTCTGCATTCCAAATATGTAAAAAATGAGGTTTTGAAACACAACCCATTAGTAAACTGGGAACTCCCTGTTCTCTAGTGAAGCAGTAGCCCTGATACAATTTATAATGCTTATGTTGCAAGAAGTGTGAGATTGAATATCCAAGTAAAGTTGTCTTAGAAAACTATGGACTTGTAAATGCTACATGAATAGAGTTGCCAATTAGGCATATTTTACATCAAAATATTTGTTGATGAGAGTAAGGAAGATTTCTTCCTTCTTTTGGAGGACCTATTGTGGATTTTATATTATTACTCTAGGACAAAATACAATTTTAAAAGTCAAAGTTTGAAAAAAAATACTATAACTATTTCTGTGCTGTTCTCACTTTATTTGGAGTTATTAAAAAGGCTACCAAGTTTTATTTCAGATTTCCTAGACAAAATTTCATTGTGGATAATAGACTGAAGTTCACTAACACTATGAATGAAAAAAAAAAAAGCAAAACAGAAGTTATGTGTTATTACCTACAGAGAAACCAAATACATAGCTACCAATGTTGGAAGACAGTTACCAGGTCAAGGTTTAGCATATTTTGAGCCTTTAAAAATTCCTCAGTGGGCTGGGCGTGTAGCTTAGTGGCAGAGTGCTTGCCTAGCGTGCATGAAGCCCTGGGTTTGATTCCTCAACACCACATAAACAGAAAAAGCCAGACGTGGCACTGTGACTCAAGTGGCTCAAATACTACCCTTGAGGAAAAGAATTCAGGAATAGTGCTCAGGCCCTGAGTTCAAGCCCCAGGACTGGCAAAACACACACACACACACACACACCACCACCACCACCACCACCACCACCACCAACAACAACAAAACCCTCAATGACTTTCTTTTGTTTTGCCTTTTCTTGTTTGAATTTTTAAGACAAAGTCTTGCTATGTAGCCCAGGATGGCCTCAAATTCATGATCCTCTTTTCTCTGCCATCTGAGCACAAAGATCACAGGCGTCTGCAACTACACTAGCCACCACATCATCTTTTCATTTTTAATTCATACCTTTCTTCTTTACTTTCAAACTTTGCTTAGTATTGTACCTGTTTCCCAACAGGAGGGCATTTTTTTTTTTTTTTAAAGAGACCTGTATCCGTCCTGGTCATTTCCTTGAAATACATTTCAACTTTTCTCTAAAAAGCTCTCAACTTTGGTAGTGGTCGTGCACTTCCTTACTGATTGCTTCTGAATACTTAATTACCTCTCAGTCAAAAGGAGAGGATTAATAGGCCTTGCTCTAATTGCTTGTTTTTGTGGAGCTGTTAAAAAAGATTTGGGCTCCAGAAACAGAGGGTGTAGCCAGACAGAAGGCAGCCTGGAGTTCAAAAGTCTTGTAATCTTTGGCTCCACAGGCTTATAAAACAGAAGTGTTGACTGAATGCAAACATCTTGTAGTCTGAGAGGCTCAGGCCCCAGAAAGGACTGGAGGCCCATCTATCATTAGCATAGACAGGGGGTTTCATAACAACTCTGGCTGACCCCGGTAATGGATGGAAGGCCCCATTTGATTTCCCTTTCCCCATGAATGTCAGGTCTGAAGTTGTCTGCCATACAACAAAGCTTTTCTCAGCTCTTGTGTTCCTGGAATTTAAGAATAAATGAGGCTTCTTGCAAAGGCCCTGTATAAAAAGACTAAATTGGAAAGAAGAAGGGATCACACGGTAGTAATAATATACCCTTGTTTCCTGGTGTCCCTCTTGAGGTAATGGTTATAAACTTGTAATTTGTGAGCAAGATTAAGCTCAATATTAAGATGTTATTACAGGCAAGTAGGAGCAGGGGCTCTTCTGGGAAGGTGTGAATGAAGATTGACCTCTTCACCCTCCAGTCTTAAGGGTGACCCGAGGTTAGAAGGTTTAATGAGTATGGAAAGTTTGGCTGAATGAGAGAGATTTTAAAAATGAAGCTGGCAGCTCTTTCAAGTGACAGACTTTGCAACATATCATACTTCCTGCTGTTCTCTGCGGGCTTCTACTAATTCACTGGGTATCCACAAGGAAAAGCTTAGTTTCAATGTATAAACTATACATTCTACCTGATTGATTTTGTGGAATAAAAGATAGATATATGAAACCTAATATCCTATAAATAATGGTTTTAAAAAGATGTTGTTGGTAGAACAATAGGAACTGACCTAGATTTCTTTTTTTCTTTTCTTTTTTTTTTTTAAAATTTTAAATTCTGGTACTAGGTTTTGAACTCAGGGCCTGCAGCTTTTCTCAGATGATATTCTTCCACTTGAACCACAACTATATTTTCAATTATTTTCCTAGTTAGTTCAGATTTGTCTGCCCAACTTGGCTTCAAATCAAGGTCCTCAGATCTCAGTTTCCTGAGTAACTAGGACCATTGGTGTGAGCTTGACTTACAATATATTTTTAAATTTTTCTAAATAGGCAGAAAGAGGAGAGGATTAATGTTAAGGCCTCTGTTTTCTCCCTAAGCTGCCTTTTGTCAGCAAGTGAAGTTTCAATTTTTTCAATTTTTTCAACTTTGAAAAAACTATAAATAGAAATTGTTTTAAATGGTTTCAATTAATCTGTCTTTTTTTTCTTCAGAGGAAGAATCTTTTAATTTTAGAAAACCATAATTCCATTTCACTTTTTTTGGAAAAAAATGAACAAACCAGGGAAACATTTTATCTTAATATTTGGACTTTCCTATAATCATACCTACATCATTATTATTTTTAAGTTTCTTTAAAACAAACCAGGCTTTCATGTTTGAGGGAGTATTTCTTGTTCTTGAACTTACTCTTTTCTTTTAAAAAAATACAAGTTATCTAAAACCTGGAGTGGTAGCATACTTCTATAATCCTTGTTTTTTGGAGGTGAAGGCAGGAGTATCTCAAGTTCCAGGTGAGCCTGGGCTGTACAGCAAGACTTTTCTCAAGAGCTGGAGTGATAGCTCAATGGAAGAGCCTGCTGTTTCTAAGTTCCAAGCTCATAGCCATTGGTTTCTTTTCTCCTTTCTTCTTTAGGTGGTACTGGGCTTTGAACTCAGGGTTTTGTGTTTGCTAGGTAGGGACTATACTATTTGACTACCACATTGGCCCTTTTTAGTTTAGTTATTTTTGGAATAGAGTCTTGAGTTTATGCCTTAGACCAGCATGAATCTCCTGTTTATGCTTCCATAAAAATGTATAATCCATGGTGTATGTATATTCTAACAAATAAAAGCATCAGTCCTAATTGGCTTTATTCTGTCTTAATTTAGGTCCTGTTGTTGAGCTCCTTCATAGCCAGCAAGGAAAAAAAAAAGCAATGCTGTATTTGCTGTTTCCTGTCTGTTGAAATATCTGCCAGTAATTTAAGAAATAAAAAATATAAACTTTGTTACCACTGACATTTCAATTTATAATATTAAAACTATGCTTTGTTCCCCCAGTGTTTCCAATGTGCTAACTGGCCTTCAAGTAATGAAACAGAGCTATTCACAAATTAGTCATGAAGCCCCCACATCATTATTGTCGTTGAGGACTTGCACAACTATTGTTGACTGTGTGAAAGGACATTCCTTAGATCTCCTCTGCTTGAAGGGGCTGACCACAAGAATTGTCCAGACATCCAGGAATAAGTTGTTCCAGGCTCTGTCTACAGTGCACACAAGATTCCTTTGCTTTCTGTGATTAGGGCTCTGAGTCATCTCAGCTCTGTGGCCAGACCATTTGGATCTCCTAGAAAGGCTTCACCTGTGTTCAGAGGCTGGTCTTCAAGAACGGAGGTCTGGGTATATTATCACAGCCCCAGGGCTGTTACCATGGGCAAGCAGCTCTCCAGTTGTTCAGCAGTGATTTAATTATGTTCCTTCATTGATGATGCCAGTGGCAGATTTCAGGCCCACAGATATAGACAGAGAGTTAAGAGGTGCTGTTATTATCTACTGAGGTTATCCTGGCATCAAAGTCACACTAATTTTGCATTGACTTTTATTGACAGTAGGACACTTGGAGCAAGAAGAGCTCACAAAACACTTATTGGGTGTCAAGTACTGTACTAAGCAGTCCCTGAAATAGATACACAAGAGAGCAAGAAATGAGTCTTATCCTCAAAAAACTTAAAATCTAATGTGAGAAACAATTTCTACTTTGATATAGTGTATATATTATCTATAATACATAAAATCTTGCTCTGTAGCCCAGGTTGTCTGTTAATGCCCCTGAGTGCTGGCATTATAAGTGTAATCCATGACATCCAACTTAAAATCTCAGATATTTTGACTTAAGAAGACAGTTGTTTTGCAGGGTTTTTAGGAGACAAGGGTTTTGCAGAACTGTGAACAAACATCTGAGAAGAATAACTTAAAAGAAGAAAGATTTTATTTTGGCACAGGGTTCAGAGGTGTCAGACTACTTGGGGGCAGGGGGTGGAGAAGCAGAGTGGCTCACATTATGGTAGCCAGGGAGCAGAGAAAGAAAAAACAAAGAGTGCAAGACAGATATAATACCCAGCGACTGACTATCTCTAACTAGGCCCTATCGCCTCCCTATACAACCTCACAATAATGACATTATATATATTTTGATTCCATTAAGAGATTAATCTATCCACAGGTCAGAACCCTCTAAACCTGAATACCATCACTGATGTACCTTGAGATGTGTTTTGCTGAGATAGATGTTACTTAACCCAGTAATACAAGTTAACAATCACAACTTGGTTTAAGTTTTCATATTACTTAAGGAAGAGGGGGTATACTTGTTTTAGAGTGAAGGATTTTTAAGAGTTGAAGCTCTGAGTAGTTCAGTATTGCCCTCTCTTCTGAGTAAAGCCTGAAGATTGATGGACGGATTTTTTTTTTTTTTGTCTTTTGGAAGTTTTTTTTTTTAACATTCCCTTTGCTAATTTACAAGACCCATAAAAATTACCATTGAAAACTGCATCATAGAAATAATAGGAATAATAGAAACATTCTTCTTCAATATTTATTTTGACTTTTCCCTCCCTCTCCCGGATGTTGAAAGTTCACAAAAGAATATATTGTGTTGAGATTTGTTTTATCCTTTATTGAAGACTGTGTGATTCTCAGAGCTCTTTTTGGCTACAAATTCCATTTAAGTATGGTATTTTAAATTTCCGACTCTTGGTGATTATTTTTATTTCTCTGGAAAATCCTTTTTTTCCGCCCTTCTATCATTCTCATCAGTAGAGAAAATATAGCACCTTATAAGTCTCTCTTCCCTCCTACAGCATGCTTCATGTGCCAGTGTTCTTCACTTTAGCTCAGCTTCCAAATTAATTCATTTGTTAGGCCTATTTTTACCTTGAGACACGAAATCTGAATGTGTTGCTAAACTATCGGAGAAAGTACTTTTCTTTGTGTCTTCCTTCTAAGGCAATGTGTGCTTTGCTAATGGTATTATTTATAGCTCTGAGCTGTGAAACAGCACAGACAGGCTGCCTACATACCATGTCATGCTTTTTTAAAAAAAAAATTTTTTTAGTTAGAGTAGTTAGTCATTAGCACTGCATTGTTTGGTCACGATCAGGGAGAAAGTGAAAAATGTAAAATTCAGTTTGCTTCATTTACCCAGTGCTGGTGTGAAACCTGTCAGGAAGTTCCAAGGGGAGGTAAATCCCAAGGCACTTACCTGACAAAGGATTCCAGGTACATGGTGTGTCCTCAACCTCTCTTACCTCACTCTTTCTATTCTGAAAATCTGTGTTCATGACTATAGTAGTTAAGACAAGCTAGTTTAGTTTATATGGCAGTAATAAATGGGACTCAAGTGGAAGTATGGCACAAGTGGTAGAGGGTCAACTTTCAGTGAAAATTACTAAGCAAGAGCAGGAGGCCATGAGTTCAAGCCCCAGTACTGGCACAAACAGCACTCAAATCTCAGTGACTTAGAGAATGATTGATCTTCTAGACTACATTCTTTCCAGACTGGCTGTCTCCCCACAACCCATTGTATGACAGAGCAGTATCTGTCTAGAACACTCAGCCATTGTAGCAGAAGGAAAAGAATAAGGGGAATCACTCAGTAACTCTAAAAGCTTCTGTGTGGAAGTGACGCATAATTTCCTTCTACATCTTCATTGGTTACAGTAAGTCATTTGTCTATTTCTGTGTTTAATAGGGCTATAACATATAGTCCATCCTCAGTGAGAGATAGAGGGAAAGATGGAGAGGGAGAGAGAGAGAGAGAGAGAGAAAGAGAATGTCCCTGCAGAAGAGGCACTGAAATGTTTGGTGACTAGTTTGATGATAGTCAACACTTCTGGACATGGATTGAATCTTGTGACTGAGCTTGGCAAACAACCTAAATAAATATACACATATATATAATAATTATTATTTCCATTTTCCACCAGCAGGAAGGTGCTGGAGTGGTAGCTATAGGGTTGCCAGTCTCAATGTCTAGAATTTTAGGCTCTTGAGGGCTACTTTCTAAAGTGTTTTAATTTATGTGTTACCTCTGCATTCATTGTATTTGATGTTTATTCTACTTAACTAAGCATTCACAGAGGGGTTTCAGTTACATAAGTCAGGTAATGAGTACATTTCTTTTTGGATAATGTTACCTCTTCCCTTGGTCTCCCCTAGTTTTTCCCTCCCATCCCCACCCCAAAATTTTATAGTTCTTTTTTTTTTGTTGGTTGTGGGGCCTAAACTCTGGGCCTGGGTGCTGTCCCTCAGCTCTTCAGCTCAAGGCTAGTGCTCTACTGCTTGAGCCACAGCACCACTTCCGGCTTTTTCTGCTTCTGTGGTGCTGAGGAATTGAACCCAGGGCATCATGCATGCAAGGCAAGGACGCTACCACTGAGCCACCTTCCCAGCCCCTATAGTTAATTTTTAAGATACTGTCTAGTATCACTGCTGAATTTGTTCACATTTTGTGTGCCCTTTTTATAGGAATTATGATTTCTTGGTGACTATCATTTGGCTCTTCCTTGTGTATGCCATATACATTCTATACAGATTCCAGGCTTATTTATCATTCTAGAGATTTCTAGGGCTTCAAGTCAATATCACTGTTTCTAGGCTAGGTGAGGGGTCTCTTTGCTACAATTGTCACCTGCCCGTACCTTTCTCATAACATTTCTCACATGCCACTATTATTCTTTCTTTACCCAGTCTCTCACTAAATCTAATTCATCATTATTCTGAGAGCCCTGACTCCACCTTTATCTCCTCATCACTGCTGTCTTTGACTATGGTGTTCCAGCCACACTGACCCTCTTTCTGTTCTGTGATGAAGCCAAGTCTGAACCATAATTTTGGGCCTTTCAACTCTGTTTCTGACTCCTGGAGTGTTCTGTCTTGTCTTTAAAATAGGATTCTTTTTATCATTCATGTCTCAGTTTAAATATCAGTTCCTCAGACATGCCTTCCTTGAATCAGCAAGGTGAGGTAACTCCCTTGGTTCTACCTGCCATACCACGTGTCTTTGTAAACATACTTTGGTCACTGTCCAGGGCTTTTCTGGTTTATTCATTTGTTTACTGTCTACACTGGGACTTAAGCCTCAGGACTAGAACCTTTTCTATCCTGTTTACTTCTAGATTATTAACACTGTGGACAGGATTATCTTTTTTTGAATGAATTAAAAATGCTATAGTTATACTTTGAAATCCAGATGAAAATCTTTCTTATTTTTAAGTACTCACTAAATATTTGCTGGTTATTAATGATGAAATTCTGGATGTGCAGGTCTGTGAAGTCCAGGTCAACTCCTTTCATGACCTCGACCCACATGAATCTTTACAGAATTCCTTAATGTTTCATAACCTAGTCACAATATACTTTAATTTCCTTTGTGACATTGAGAACATTTTGAAAATTGCATTTTAGGGTAGACATTATAGTTTAGATCATCTGTGTCTTCCAAATGTCCATGTGTTAAAGACTTGGTCCCCTGCCCATGGCACCTTTGAGGTATAGGGCTTAGTGGGAGGAAGTTAGGTCCTTGGCATGTGCTCTTCAAGGTGATCTTAAGACTCAAACCCTTCTTGAGTTTCTCTCTTCTCTTCCCAGCTACCATGAGACAAATGGCTTTCTTTTACCATGTACTCCATCTATAATGTCCTGTCTTACCACAGGCCCCAAAATAATGAGTCCCACATTGCGGATCCAAATAAACCTTTCCTCTCTGTTAAGCTGCTTATCTCAGATATTTTGTTACAGTAACAGAAGCTATGAACAGTGGGTTATGTTAAAAAACTTCACTTGACAAATATGCTTGCCATAGATTACTCATAGCCAAAATAAATTTTATCAAGATTCAAAGACTCTTTAAACATTTGAGTCACTCAACAAATTTTCATGACCTTCTATGATTTAAACTCGGTGATTGATTTCCATAAGTCTATAGAGATTTCCTGGCATGAACCTTCAACAAGACTTACTAGGAGTTAGTAACTTCATTAAAGCATAATTTCCTTCTTTGTAAACAAAATGTGCATCAGATTATGGTTTTAATATGCTTCCACTTACAAAGCTTATGACTTCGGACAAATTAGTTGACTATTCTGTGTCTCCGTTCGTTCATCTCTCTAGATAAATAGTCATATTATTGACTTCTCAGGATTGTGGAGAGTATTAAATGTTTATACACACACACAAACACACACACACACACACACATATACATGCCTGTTCATATAATGACCTGGAACAATGTAAAAAAGAAGGAAGGGCATTGTTGTTAGTTGTCTTGAGTACTATTTTAAATATATTCATGTACTGTACAATTACATTCCAATTAACAACTGACTGTATATATGACAATAATCCTTTAAGATTATATCAAGCAGACACATCATATCTGCTTTAGTTTGTGTTAAGTACACTCCATGATACTTACACAAAAGGATAGTCTAGTAATGTATTTCTCAGACTGTATCAACCTAAGACTGTCATCAAAATTACTTATGAATGTTACCTAAATGGAAAATGGACAGTAATTTAAAAATACTTCATTTTTTTTAGCTAGAAAGGAAAAAGCAATGAAACAAATCCTAAAATGTAATAAGTTGATCTGACTCCCAAGGTTCTGTTAACAAATGGTAGTATCTTTATCCTTTCAAGGCTACTGAATTTCCTTCAAAGATTCCCTAAGATAGCATACAATGTCCAAGTCAGTGAAGTTGAAGCTGGGTTCTATGGATTCATTTGGTACTCACTATGGGTGTTTGGAGTACAGAGGAGCATAGGATCCATGCGTGGGAGTCACTACTTCTTCACACCTGCTCCATTTGTTCTCCACTACACATCCAGAGTAGCAACTTTTTCTCATTTTTAAAAAAGGTAAGCTTTTCTTTAAGACTTTGAGTCTATGTCTTCAGGCAAAGGGTAAAAACTTGAACACATTTGCCTAACATAATTTGACTCACTAAATTTAAATTCATGGGGACTGGGCACAAATGAGAGCTGTTCATATGCCGGCCTGGTTCTCAGAGTGGCTGGCATAAGTACAGACAGCATATCATTTGGGAGGCTCTTCTTAGTCTCATCTGCTGAGCTTCATTTTCTCCTTTTTTCCCCTATACCCACTTCCATGCCCTTGACTGTCACTTGCCAGCCAACATCTAACATTTGATTTACTCATTATCTTGATCTTCAGTGTGCTCTATAAGATAGGATGCTGTCTATCTATCAGAACTTCTGGCAACCCCCAAACAAATGGATGTCAAAATGCCCATCTATACTGAGGAACAAACTCAGGCTATCTTGTTAGCATAGAGAACAAAGAATATTACATAGTTTACCTAGCTGTTATACATAAAAGATCCTTCACTGATGTGGTGAATTTGCTGTTTCTGTGAGGGATATCACTATGTAAAGAGACACAAAGTAAGAGATATAAATATGTTTGGAAGTGTCACTCAAGAATATATCTTGGGGGGGGCGGGGGGAGGATTGGGGTGGGGGCGAGGCTTGGAAGGGATGGGAAGGGGAAACAAAGGAGGAGGCTACAATGTTTGATAAGAAATGTACTCATTATCTTGCCATGTAACTGTAACCCCTCTGTACAGTTTTTTCATAAAAAAAAGAATATATCTTGACAGGTATTGCATTCAGATGGAAAGGAGAACATTGTTATGTGTATTTTACTGTTATCCTACCCCACAGATTGGGTGTTAAAGACTTGTATATATGAATGGGGTGACATGCAATGGTTTGCATAATGCTCAAGACACATCTATATATCTATATCTATGTCTACAATTATTTTTTCTTTATAGTGAAAACATTGATCCTTTCTTCTAGTTTTTTAAATATAAAATACCTTATTGATACCTATAATCATTCTACTATGCAATAGAACACTAGAATTTCTTGCTATGCCTAACCATAGCTTAGTACCTATTATCTTTTCCCCTCCTCCCCATACTGTCCTCAACCTCTCTCCATATTTATCTTATTTTTGACTGTTCAGGTATATTTACTGTGTAGTTGTCACTCTTTTCCTCTTATTTTTATCCATTTCCTGTCTCTCTTTTGGCTTCTCCCTTTTTTGATTTTCCCCCGTTTCTTCTCCTTTTTCTTTTATTTTTTTTCTATAGATTAACTAAGAAGTAACAATTTCATTAAATATTACTAGTATAAATAATCTCCACAGAACAAAACCAACAATGTTTTAAATTGCACACAGTAAATTTGTTATTGAACAAAAATTAATTGAGCGATACCTTCTTCAAATGCCACAATATTTAGATTGAACAATACCTTCTACTTCACAATATTTAGAGCTAAAAGAAATCTCACCCAGGAATATTGAACCTGGTGGGATAGTGACCACTAAAGAAAACTCAAGCATAGAAAAGAGTCAGTAAGTTGACATAACAAAAATTTGTTGGCAAATAAAATTGCATGGACAATAACAACACAAAAAATGATTTCAGAAAGTAAATAGAAAAGAAAGTTAACCTAATTCTAAGTATTTATGTTACAAATATCCAGTGAGTCAACATTTCTTCAGAAACAAAAATAGAAGGGTCAAAGTATGGGTTTGAAATGTTGTATACATCTTATTTTATAATTTATGATTTTTTATGACAATTTACAATGCAGAAATTTCTGTGTCATTTACTGTTCATTGATGTGTATTTCAGTGGCTGCTATCATTTCATGAAAATGGAGCCAGACATCTTTTTATTACATATTTTGATTGGTTTAAACTTTTTGATATTATATACTTATAAAGAAGGCCTTTGCAGGTGAGTGACAAAGTTTTCATAAAAGGAATAATTTTTGGATGGGCTTTAGAAATAGACATTGTTCAAAAAACTGCTGTAAAGAAAAAGACTATATATGCCATTTTTCTTTTTATTTCACTCAAGTTCTAGTTACCTGGCATTAGGACTATTAATTAAATATAAGCCTTTGGATTAAGTTAAAGCTTCTCTTTAACTTTCAATGCTGTCTGAGACTGTGACAAAATATGAGACATCATCTGACTCTAGCTTTTAAAATAAGCAAACCCAAAATACCTCCACTCAAATAGCTAAAAAAAATCAGCATGAAAGGATTGAAATGTCACAGAGAAGCTGCTGGGATTTGATCAGTGGAATTTATTTGACCTGCACTTATTCGTGTGCTATTTATAGTGAAAGGCAAATATAATTTTAGGTCTCCTTCTGAAACCACAGCAGAACCAAATGTTTCTCCAAGAGGCTAGAAGAAATGGATTTGAAATAAAATAATTTCATACTTATTGTGTGGCATAGTGAATATAAATCATGAATAACTTAAATCAATAAAGCAATTAATGAAAAGGGAATATTCATTTCAGATTCTTCATAAGCAAGATATCTCAAGTCTACTGCCCAGCACCAGTATAATAATGTCAGAGATTCAACATGAATATGCTTTTCTACCACCTTGAGCATCACTGAATGTTGCTCACCTTTGAGCACTGTTTACAACCATGGGCTTGGATTGGAGCTTGTTTTGACCTCATGTGAAATTGGCCATGGGTGAATGTTATGAATGAGTGTACTGAGGATTAATTTACCTTTCAGAAACTACTTCATTGTGTTGAGCACCCACTAAGTGCCAAGTCTTCTCAAAGTTTATAGATGAAGAAGTAGAAGCTAGGAAACTAAAAACAGAACAAAAACTCTTTCAGTTTGCCCAGACAATACATTTACCTAATATCGCTTCCAATATCTTTATGAGCTCCAAGCTTAGTATCTTCATCAGACCTGCTATCTTTTAAATTTGTAATCCAATAATGCATATTACAGTTGCTTAGAGTCTTACTCCTCAGAAATAGTTACTGACATTTTCTAAAATTTCACAATCGTATCTTTTTTTTTCTTCCAAAGAAAGGCATTTGGGATTATACCTATTATTTATATTATAGTTTCTTTTTTCTTAGCAATATATTGGAACATTTCCTTATTATGTTAATTTTGTAATATACTTGAGTGGAAATTTCTCTTATCCTTAAACATTCCAGGTAACTTAAGAAGTCCTTAAGAGCAGACTTTAAATACAGCAGATAGTTACTGTATATCTTCTATGGTATTTATGGCAATATTGGATCTGAAATGGATTTGAAATAGATACTGGTATTTTGTTTATTTATTTGTTTTTTTAACCTTTGACTATTTATACAAAGGCATTTCAACTCAAACTATCATCTCATGAATATAATGCATCTTGATCAACGTCACCTCTTCCATTGTTTGCCTCCATTTCTCCCAAGATAATAACATTTATTATTGTTGTTACTGTAGTTCAATTACATAATGTTTGTCTTGGGCCAGATATTAGTTGAATCCTATGTAGATTAATTCAGTTAGCTTTTAAAATATCTTGAGTCAATCCTCTTATCCCATTTTTCCTCTGAGGAAAGTGTCTGCGTCAGCTGTAGGAGTGAGTAGTGGAGGCAGGTCCAAAGCTGGACAGCCCGGCATGGAAATACATGTTCTTAACCATCCTACTCATCTTCTGGAAATAGCATGCAATGAATGCCTATCATCTCTGGGAAATGGAGAGTAAAAAGTGATTGAGGTATACCTTGACTCCTTTCCTGTGTAAAAAGCCACAACTCATCCTCATGGCTCTACTGCTTTATTTGTGAAATCCTCTCAACCTTTCTAATCAAACCACATATGCATCCTTATTTCTCCTTGACATTTTCTTTTTGGTGGTACTAGGGTTCGAACTCAAGACCTCCCTCTTCCTAAGTGTGCACTCTTATCACTGAGTTACATTTCTAGCCCTGATTTTGGCTATTGTTTTTCAAATAAGGGCTCTTTTCCTGCATCCATAATGTATGCCAGGGCATGATTCACTCATTTTAGGCTTCCTGGTAGCTAGAATGACAGGTGTATACCACCATGTCCAGCTCTTCCTTGAGGAGTCTCAGAAACATTTTTTTTTCTTCTGCCTGGGCTGGGCTAGCCTTGAAGTATGTTCCCAATGATGTCAGCCTTCCAAGTATTGAGGATTACAGACTTGAGCCACTGGCATCAGCTTTCCATTGACTTTTTGAACTAGCAAGACTGAATGAATGAACCCACCATATAATTTCCAAGTTTTGTGGTTATGATCTATTCAAATTCTCCCCACAACTGAAGGATTATCTCAGTTTGGGTTTCTTTCAAGGTTTGTTCCTGTCTCTCTTAACTCTATTTTTTTTTTTTTTTTTTTGTCGGTCGTGGGGCCTGAACTGTAGGCCTGGGTGCTGTCCCTCAGCTATTCAGCTCAAGGCTAATGCTCTACCACAGTACCACTTCTGACTTTTTCGGCTTACCCAGTGCTGAGGAATTGAACCCAGGGCCTCATGCATGAAAGGCAAGCACTCTACCACTGTGTTACCTTCCCAGCCAGCTTTTTGTTAAAAAATTATCTCAGAAAAAGAAAGTCTGTTTTTCTTTGCCCTTCCCCCCACCCATTGGATTAGTACTTCTTAGCAACCTTAAAACAACAAGCTATAGCATATCAATGGAAGGAGAGAAAAAAACAAATTAGTTCAGGGACAAGTTTGGACTGGACTTCACATTTCTTTTGGATATTTTAAAATAACAGCTGGTAGAGAAAAATATTTATAAAGTTGTTTGACCGTCCCTCTTAAAGTTTTTTTTTAAATCAGAAATAACTGTACACAAGATTTATACCCAATAGAAAGATATTCTATTAATTGACAGACATATTTTTAAAAAAACACCACCACCAAACAATGAACATAATTGACAGGTTGCTTCCCTAGGACTAGTAATGCTTTTTATTTTTTCACTCATAACTGCTAAATAAAGAGGACACTCCGAGACAGCAGCCAGGGGAGTTTCTTGAAACAATAGAAGTCAAGTCAGCCTTGAAAGGGTTACAAGATGCATCTAGGAAGAAACATCCCCTCATCCATTGTATTGACTTCCAAGAACCTACACAACTGAAGTGATCTCAGCCCCCAGCCTTCCCCTCTTTCATTAGTCTCCAGCCCTGCCTGACTTTCTTTCTGTCCTGTGAACACATCAAGAGCATTCCTGCTACAAGATTTTGTGCTGGTTCATGACTTTGCCTGGGATTTATTGCTCCCAGCTTTCCCCTTGATTGGACTCATTTTTTTTTTAACCCATTCAGATTACAACAAGAACTAATCTCAGTCTGAATTAACCTCTCCTCATCTCTGCTGCCCCTTGTTTGATTTTCTTCACAGCATGGGTCATGACCTGAAATTGTCCTTTTCATTTATTTGTTCACTTGCTTCTCCTATCTTTCATTCAGAAAATGGAGATCTAGCCATTTTCCAGAGCTGAACATAGTGTCTGTCACACAGAAGGTTCTGATATCATTGCTTGGTGAGATCCCCAATATGTTATTGAAAAGGTGGTGGCAAGTTTATATTGGCAATTTTAATAGAAATTTTGCATTATCTGCACCAGCAAATCCTATGCCAGAGAAAATTTGTTAGAATGAGATTCCCTGTGCAGAGGTGATTTTGTAGGCACACACAGGCACATGGTCATGTGGAGAATGAGCTCACACACACCCTCTGAAGACACAATGTTGAGGTGGTACTTACATCCAAAATGTGATCCGAACAGCATGTGCCTTCTGTCAAGCACTGGGTGTATAATTTTATTTTTTTTTAAATTTTGGTCCTCCCTGGGGCTTGAACTCTGGGCCTGGGTGCCGTCCCTCAGCTCTTCAACTCAAGGTGAGAGCTCTGCCGCTTGAGCCATAGAACCACTTCTGGTTTTCTAGTGGTTTATTGGAGATCAGAGTCTCATGGACTTTCCTGCCTGGGCTGGCTTTGAACCATGATCCTCAGATCTCAGTCTTCTGAGTAGCTAGGATTACAGGAGCGAGCCACCGGCACCAAGTATGGGTGTATAATTTTTATTAACTTTAAATAGCAACCTTTCCACTGAAATAAGTAAAAATTCATCTCTCACTCCATCCCCAATACCACACATGTAGACAAAGCTCCCTCTCAAGACTGGGACAAAACTCAGTGGAGAAAAATACTTGTTCTAACACTGTAATGAAAGTTGCGGTTACCATGACTACCTTTAATTAAAGTATTTTTATGCATGGGAGCTAATAAATCTGGCTAAAACTGTGTAATGATACTCCTGTGGCAATGTATTATGATTAATAAGTTGATCCAGATATGATATTTGCAATTAAATCTACCACTGTCAGGTGAAGATGTATCTTTGACTGTAGGAAGCATTCTGGGAAGGCCTACACGATCCCTACTTCTTGGTGTCCAGTACATTCCTAACCCCTAACTCTTGGGGATAAGCAGGCTGTGAATATGAAGGATTTATTAACAAAGATGAATGGTTATGGCAAGTGGAATACATGTTTCATACTAGTTGACTTTAAGTGACAAAAAAAAGAGATCATCAAAGCATACAATAGAAATACCTGCAACCATCAGGATTATTTTAGCACTGTCCACAATAACCAAGTTTTAGCATGAACACAAGGGAGTATTATTCAATTATTCAACCATAAAAAAAAGGACAAAATGTCATTTGTAAGAAATGGAGATTATTGCCGGGTGGCGGTGGCTCATGCCTGTCATCCTAGCTACTGAGGAGGCTGAGATCTGAGGATCACAGTTCAAAGACAGCCCGGGCAGGAAAGTCCGTGAAACTCTTATCTCCAATAAACCACCAGAAAACCAGAAGTGGCGCTATGGCTCAAGCGGTAGAGTGCTCCTTGAGCTGAAGAGCTGAGGGATAGCACCCAGGCCCAGAGTTCAAGCCCCATGACCGACAAAAAAGAAAAAAAAAAGAAATGGAGATTATCACATTAAATGAATTAAAGGCAGACTCAGAGGAGTATCAAGATTTCTCTCATATGGAATCTAGGTGGAAAAAAGATTATGATAAATGAGGGAATGGAAGTGTGGAGTTGACTAATATATGTCTACCCACACATACACATATATGAAAATGCCCTAACGAAACACATTATTTTGTGCAATTGGTATATGCTGGTAGAAAAACAAAATGATCCTGCGTGGATCTGGTCTGATCAAATAGATAACTCTGCAAGAGTTCATATATGTAAAAATGAGGTTTTGTGGCTGATATTTCAGTGAAATGATTAGTATATTTAATCCATTTTTTACTTTTTAAACTTTTTTTATTGTTATTATAAAGGTGATGCACAGTTACATAAGCTCAGTAAAGAGTACATTTCTTTCTTTCGTTTTTTTTTTTTTTTTGTCAGTCATGGGGCTTGAACTCTAGGCCTGGGTGTTGTCCTTCAGCTCCTCAGCTCAAGCACTCTATCACTTGAGCCACAGAACCACTTCTGGTTTTCTAGTGGTTAATTGGAGATAAGAGTGTTATGGATTTTCCTGCCCAGGTTGGCTTTGATCTTCAGATCTCATTTTCAATAGTAGTGTCCAGTGAGTGCCACTGCTGCATTTGTTCTCACTTTATACCTCCATTTCTGTGCCTCCCTAAAGACATGTAATCATTTCAGTTTCACATAGTACTATTTCTCAGTGTTATGAAGAATTCTTTATAATTTAATAATCCTTTACTTTTGTGTGTGTGTGTCGGTCATGGGGCTTGAACTCTGGGCCTGGGCACTGTCCCTCAGCTCTTCAGCTCAAGGTGAGCACTCTACCACTTGAGCCACAGTGCCACTTCCGGTTTTCTGGTAGTTATTTGGAGATATGAGTCTCACAGACTTTCCTGCCTGGGGCTGGCTTTGAATTGTGGTTCTCAGATCTCTGCCTCCTGAGTAGCTAGGATTACAGGTGTGAGCCACCAGTGCCTGGCCTAATTTTACTTTTATAAGTTTATATTGTTTGACCTAGGTACAAGTGGCTCATGCTTGTAATCCTGACTTGGGTGGCAGAGATTGGGAAGATCACCGTTTAAAATCAGTCCAGGCAAAAAACATTCATGAGACCTATCACTATAGAAAAATCTGGACATCATGCTTGATGCATGTCATCTCAGCAGCAGCAGGAAGTAAAAACAATAGGATTGAGGTCTAGGCTGCCCTGGGCTGAAAACAAGACCCTGCTTTAAAAACCAGAGCAAAAAGGTTGAGTGTGGTTCAAGTGATAGAGTGCTTAGATAGTATGTACAAAGTACTGAGTTCAAGTCTTAGTAATTCATGCACGCGTGTATGTATGAGAATTAAAGTGACAGTTTCACAGACCCAGGGCTAGCAAAATAGAGTTGACTATATCAATTAGGCTGAAGATAGTTATGAATATGTGTGGAATGATACATGTTTTGAAGGCAAGATTCTTGAAACTGTCAAGCTAATGTAATCATGTATTTGTGTTAGAAACAGCAGGAGGGAGATAGAGCACTATTAAGATGTGTTATATTTAAAAGGAACATTAATTCTATTGTTTCTGGTTTCAACGCAAACTCTATCCACATTTCGTGGTGAGATTCTACCAATGCTCCACCACGCTCAAGTTCATTAAGAAGTTACTGTTTGCTATTCATTCGCTTCCCAAGCCATGGCTTCGCTCCCTAGCCTCTCCAATGGGAAGGGACTCATTTTCCTTCATTTGGTTTGTTTTCCTTCACTAGTTCCTAATTATTTTACTGCATTAGTCTAAGCTGTTATTAGAGTAGCTCCAAGAACAGACTTAATGAGAGTGACAGATTTTGACTTTTTTAAAAATAAAATTATAAATCTGTGTCCATGGAAACAAGGAAAAGCAAAATCTGAGACTTCCTTTTATCTTGCTGTGTGGCACAATAAAAAATAACCACAGTGGTAATAGCACAATTACGTGTTGCAGCAAATGAATATTCAAGGTGTCAGGAAGGAACAGTAGCTCAACCTATGAGTTTTTGGTCTAATGTGAAGGGGACACACTTCATTACACGAGACGTGTCTCAGCCACGGTAGATCTCAGCGTGCGCTTCTAATCTATTGTAACCTGAAAGCCTTTGAATGTCAGGCTTTAATAGGTATTTGTTTCGATACAGTCACTAGCACAGTTATGAAATAATGCAGATGCAGTCATTTATGAACACTTTTATATTAGAACTGGCTGCAATAACAAAACATCATAGCCGGAATGGGTTATTCAATTAGAAATTTGTTTTTCCTCCAGTCCTGGAGGCTAATGTCCACCATTAAGGTGTTGCCAGCGTACATTTAATTTCGAGCCTCTTAGCTGCTTGCTGGCTGTGTGTTCGCATGAGCTCTTCGTGTAATGAATGCAGAGAGAGAGAATGAGTGAGAACAAGCTTTCTTGTGTCTCCTCTTGTAAGGCACTAACCTCCTCATGGAGGCTGCCTCTTTCTGCGTCCTCTAATCCTAATTACCTCCATGTATTCCAAGTTAGAACCGAAGCTGTCATCGTGTTGATCAGTAAGACTTCAGCATTTGAATTTGCACTACCTTTGACTTACGTGTTTATTTGTATGCGGGGTGTGATGCCATGGAGCTATGACGCGGTCATCTTTCATCAGGTGGAGCTGCTGTAGAGACACAGTTGCCATGAACATTCTTGTCTTTTGTTGAATATGTGTACACTTCTATTGAGGACTTATGAGTAGTATTTGTGGTCACAGAGTATGAACATTTAGCTTTATCAGAAGAGCCGGACATGTTTCCAAACGTGCTGTAGAAATTTGCATGGAACCAGAACTTTACGGACATTCCACATACTCCATGTGCTTAACAAACATGTGATGTGGCTTTTTACCTTTTGGCCTATTCCAATATAATCTTACCATATTCATGAAGCACAGAATTGTAAGTTCAGTGAAAAGTATACAAGAAACATACTTATTACCTTACTTATGTAACTGTAACCCCTCTCTACATCACCTTGACAATAATTTATATATAATAACTTATATATATTATTGTCAAGGTGATTATATATATTATATATATATGAAGAACTGGAAGTAGTGAAGTACTCTTGTAATCCTATAGAGAGTAAGCCATAGAGAGTCTAAAGTAGGAGGGGTGTTTGTGGTCAGCCTGAGATACCTAGCAAGATCCTATCTAAAAAACAAAAGACAGAGAAGAAGGATTTAAAATACAAACATCAGGAATGAAGTAGAAGAAAGAAAGGAAAGATTGTCTGTGTGACAGAAATAATAATGATGTATTTTTTTATCCTCATTAAAAAAATAACAAAATGAAGGTGGGTGCTGTAATTCTAGCTACTCAGGTGGCTGAGATCTGAGGATCACAGTTCAAAGCCAACCCCAGGCAGGAAAGCACACAGGACTCTTGTCTCCAATTAACTACCAGAAAACTGGAAGCAGCATTGTGGCTGAAAGTGGTAGCGCACTAGACCTGAGCAAAAGAACTCAAGGAGACCACCCAAAGCCCTGAGTTCAAGCTCCATGACTCAAAAGAGGGTGGGGGGAGGGGGAAAAAGGAGAGAGAAAGAGAAGGAGAAAGAGAAGAGGAGAGAGAGAGGGAGGGAGGCAGAGAGGGAAGGGGGAAGAGAGAGAATAGAAAAAAGGAAAAAATTCTGTTCCTTTGGAGGAAAATGTCCTGTAATGTCTTCCTCTTGATTGGAAGATTAGATTTCGTTGCTTACAAGGATATGATCATGGAACAAGGAAGTAAAACTTAAGCATTACAGTTTTTTAAACCCACCACAACAAAGCCATATCCCATTGGAAGAGTCTAGAAAGTTTGTGGTTAACATTAAATATTTTGTTGTCTAGGCTGTTCACTGTCTTAACTGTCTTCTTCCATCTAATCCATTTGAGATTTGAAGAAGAAAGGAACTCTCAAAGTCATGCAGTAACCTTTCCCTATTCTTTACTCTTTCCTTGTCTACATTTTTATTCTGACCTACCACATTCACGTTCCCGCTTCCCCTCCACCACCCCCTTGCCCCGGCCCCTGCCCCCGCCCTTGGCTCGGGGAGGTGGAGGTAAGTTTCTAGTAACTCATCATTTATAAAAATCCCGAAAACCTGAGTGATTCCCTGGTGGGAGGTGACCCCAGCCATCCTTTAGGGGAGAGGAGAGTAATGGGAAAGAGAGAAATGATCTTAGTTACCTTTCTAGGCAAAGGACTTAAAAAAAATCTACCTAATATATATTTTTTAAAGAAACCCTTCTAGTGTAATAGCTTTGTGAAGGGCAATTTCTAAGGGATTAATAAAACCTTCTGTATTATTAAAATTGATTTTTCATCTGCCTAATTTCCGTTTAGTAACACTAGCTCTGTTAATTGCTGGACGGGAGAAAGACACCATTGAGCACGGAGAAGCTGTGCCTCTTTGGGTTTACTGGCTAATTCTGCCCTGCTCCGACTCCAGGAGACAGTTGGAAGAAGGGAACAGGCTTGGAGTTAAATTTGGAGATTTATGAGGCATGAGATGTGTAGTGTCTGTCTTCATTTGAATTGAAAATTTGGTCAATTTCTGGAGACTTGTCAGCATCAGCCTTCTGGGTTCAGCTACAAATCTGTAAATGACTTTGTAACATTATTTGCTTTGATTTAACAGGGCAAAGTGCTGTCTCACACCTAGCAGGAAAGCAATAAAGCAATCACAGTGGAGTTGCTGTTCTTGTCATCTTTTTCCTTTCAGTTGAGAATACTGAAGGACTTTAAAATAGGTCTATGTCTAAAGTAACATAAGGGGAACAGTTTAGTAGCCTGGAACCTTTCCGGGGTAACTTCCTTGCACGACATTGCTTTTGCTACTGTTTTAGCCTATAGTTTATAGACTATCTGTGTGTGGGAAAAGAGGCAATTAATAGATCATTGTAGGCAATACTAAGACACATGTTTCCTATTGTTAATGTGACTGCTTTGAACACTTATGGATATATATATATATATATATATATATATATATATATATATATATATGTGAGTCAAAGTGCCACTTCTGGTTTTCTGGTGGAGATGAGTCTCATGCACTTTTCTGCCCCAGCTGGCTTTGAACTGTGACCTTCAGATCTCAGCCTCTGAGTAGCTAGGATTACAGGCATGAGCCACCAGTATACAGTAAAATGTATCTTCTTACTTATGGTAGTAAAGGCGATAAAATAATAATAATAATATCTTGGAGATCATGTTTTCACTGATAGCATGATTACTTTGCACAAGTTGTGTTTTTTATCTACTAAAGAAATTCAGCTTCTTTTTTGGCTTCCAGGGAGAATGTGCTGGGGCTGTTGCAGAATTCAGAATTTACTTGCCAGGTAAAACATAACCAAGCCATTAAGAAGAATGCATATAACCTATGAGAAATGGGTCCACATGTAGGCATGGATTTTAATTGTGACTGGAGTTGTCCTCCTCCTCCTCCTCCTCCTCCTCCTCCTCCT
>NW_012267219.1:24500499-24510206 GCF_000151885.1 Dipodomys ordii | reverse complement strand
CTCCTTCCCCCCTCCTCCTCCTCCTCTTCCTCCTCCTCTTCTTCCTCTTCCTCCTCCTCCTCCTCCTTTCCTTCCTCCTCCTTTTTCTTCTGTCAGTCATGGGCCTGAACTCGGGGCCTGGGCACTGTCCCTCAGCTCTTCAGCTCAAATCTAGTACTCTGTCACTTGAGCCACAGTGCCACTTCTGGCTCTTTTCTTTTTGCTTATGTGGTGCTGAGGAATCAAACCCAGTGCTTCATGCATGCCAGGCAAGCGCTCTACCACTGAGCCACCTCCCCAGTCCTCCTCCACCTCCTCTTCTTTTTTTTTTTTTTTTTTTAAAATGATATGGACAATATAGAATAGACACTATAGATACACATAAAATAACTTCTGAACTACCTAATCAGAGCTGGAAGAATAGCAGGGAATCATCCTGTTTAGTATTTTCTTCACTCAGGTGAGATAGCATATGTGCATTTGTGTAAATTAATTGGAACTGATCCATACAATCTCTGTTGTTTCTTTCAACAATCACAAGCACAGGCACATGAGCTAAATTGAGCCACATAATACACAGACATTGATAGGAGGAAATTGCATGTTGAGAGGGTGATGAAAGAAATCTTTTTATTTTCTTTTGCTATAATCAATGAAGATCATGTTGCTGAATATAAAATGATATGGATATGTGTCAAAGTTTTTCACATAATGTGTTACTTAATCACAAAATAGGAACATAGTTCCCTGGCTCTCCACTTATTTCTGTACTCCATAATACATACTACATGTAGACAATGTGCTGATTGGCTTGCAGAAGAAACAACACAGATGTGCCTTTATATGCTGCCTTGTTTTAAATGATGGGGAACACAGAATCATATACAATATTCTATTGATTTTAATATACACATCCCCTCCCATATTTTAAGATCTCTCAGGATACATCCTAGAATTAAATGGTGACACGTTTTTCTTTTCTTTCTTTTGGGATGTATAACTTAGCAGTTTAAGAGCTGACGGCATCCTCAATTCTGTATCAGTAGACTATATCCAATATCCACTGTGGAAAGTACTTAGAAAGACAAAATGTATTGAGACACCAATAGGAGATCTAGTTTGGATTGTTAGCATAAAAAGACCTTTGGATAAAGGGGTGTGTATTTTTGAAGAAATAGAAGGGTGGGTTGAATAGGAAGAAGAACACTGCAGGAAGAGAGAAAAGAATCTGCCTGATTGGGTTGGGTGCAGCTGAGCTTTTCTGGGGAAGAGATGGAAGACCAATGTTGCGGGACTATAGTTTTTTTTTTTTTTTTTAAAATCTTGTTTCTTTTAGCTCCTTGAAAATATTTATTCTGGGAAGATCATTCTTAGATCTGAATATGGAAGCCCTTTCCTCTGTGTGTCACTCATGAATGACAGGGTAAAGTGTAATGGGCTCTGACACTACTTGGAAAATCAACCCATATATATATATTTTTGGGGGGGGGATCAGTCATGGGGCTTGAACTCAGGGCTTGGGTACTCTCCCTGAGTTCTTTTGCTAAAGGCTAGTGCTCTACCATTTTTGAGTCAGAGCACCACTTCTGGTTCTCTGGTGGTTAATTGGGGATAAAAGTCCTACCAGCTTTCCTGCCTGGGCTGGCTTTGAACTGTGATCCTAAGATTTTAGCCTCCTGAGTAGCTCGGATTACAGGTGTGAGCCACCAGTGTCCAGCCAGCCCCAATTGTTGGAAACACATGCAATAGTTTTTGAGCTACTGTGTTTTTGTTCTTTTGTTTAATCTTTTATGGGACTAGGTAACAAGTTAATGTTTTGTCTTATTTTAGCTTTATTCTTCTTTGATGTTTTGTTTTATATCAAGTACAATAGACTTTGTGTGTGTGTGTGTGCACACGCACGCCAATCCTAGGGCTTGAACTCAAGCTTGGCACTATCCTTGAGTTTTGTTTTTGTTTTTTGTTTTGGTTGGTTGTGGGGCCTGAACTCTGGGCCTGAGTGCTGTCCCTCAGCTCTTTACCTCAAGGCTAGCACTCTATCACTTGAGCCACAGTGCCACTTCCGGCTTTTTCTGTTTAGTGTTGCTGAGGAATCGAACCCAGGCCTTGTGCATGGGAGGCAAGCACTCTGACATTGAACCAACTTCCTAGACCATGTCCTTGAGTTTTTGTGATCAAGGCTAGTATCCTACCACCTGAGCCACAGTTCTGCCTTCTTTTTGTGGTAGGTAATTAGAGATAAGAGTCTCTGAGTCTTCCTTACTTGGGCTGGCTTTGAACTGTAATCCTCAGATCTCAGCCTCCTCAGTAGCTAAAAATACAGGCATGAGCCACTGGTGCCCAGCTCCCATTAAATTGAAATGCTTTATAATTATGGCTCATTGTGACTTTTATGGAAAAATAATCTTACATGGAAGTATATGAAAAAAGTATTAATCCATATGATAGTTGTGTTGTAGCACATAGATTCATAGATAGCACATAATTCATAGGTGTGGTTGGTTGGGATAAGCAATATGCCTATTGAAAATAAAATATGAAAACTAACAAAATCAAATCTTTATAAATATAAGTATAAAAATATCTCCAAGTCTAGAATATGTGATGTATATAAATATATTTTTTCCCCTGTAAGGAATGCCTTCTAAAGGGGTCACAAGTACTATGCTAATTCATTATTTTTAAGAATAGATTTGGACACTTTTACATCATCACCACCATCATCACCACCACTGAGTGAGATCTCCATTAAAAGAAGTGTACAGTATCCTTCCAACATTTGAATCATTTAAAAGAAAATAATTGTCTTCCAGGCATCTGTTTTGTGTTCCAATTTTATTTTGCCAGAAGTAATTTTTCTATAGATCCTCTGAACATTTCATTCCCTTTAAGATCCAGGTGCACATTTGCATGAAAGCATTTACAGGAAACAAAGACAATCTAGCAGTGAGGAGGAATGACTGAGCTCTTTTAATGAAAACACTGCAATTTCTTCAAAGAGTGACTGGTTGCCAAATGGGATAGAGACCGGGTCATGTCTAACTTGAGTGTTCTATACTGAGGCTATGGAGAAGAACTTGTACCCATCAAGTTCCAATGATGTTTAGAAACTAGATGTATGCCCTGCTGTTTCCCAGGGAGAACGGTGGTAGTTTAAATAAAGGCTCTTCCATATTGCTGGAATGTAGCTGACCACACAGGGTAGAGAATGTGAGTGAAAGAATGCAGAGAGGGATACATTCAGTTCCTCTATGTGAAAAGTAGCCCAAATTAAACAGAAAGGAACAAAAGTTGAATGCAAGGCGATGGAACAAAATTGCTATACCTTTTAACATGGAACTATTGAGATGGCTTTACATTGTAAATTTTCATCTAGAAATGGAAAAAAGCAGCAGAGAGTAACTGAGCAGACTTTAAAAATAAAACTTTAAAAATAACTTTAGAAATAAAACTCTGGAAATTGAAAGGGAAAAAGTCATAATTGAAGTTTTATATTCCATAATTCATGCTTAATCCAATTAATGATGGATATATTTTACATAGGGGTTATTATCTACCTAAAACCTGCATAGAGCAATCATATTAATCAATTATGATTTACTCTTAGATTTAGAGTCACATTGTTGGTTTAACTAACATGAGTGCTTTTCATTGGGTGCCATCAAAGCTTTCGAAACAGCATTAATAGAGCAGAACAAAAACTGAAAGAGCCCTTAATGAGAGCAGCAAAAACAAATACTGGCAAACACTATCCATACAGAAACCATCTAGAACTGTGAAGGAAGTTTTCCACATGTAAAACATATTCATATATATGTAAATAACATTTCCCCCTATGGCAGATATATGATGAAGGAGAATGACAACACAGATGTAACATAATCAATTGATTCCTAGTTTTATATCTGCCACTAACTTGTGAATGTAGGCAAACCACTTACCTTTTTTTCCCCTGAATGTTTGGCTTTCTTTTTCCTTTTTCTTTGTAATTTAAAGAATGGAGGAACTTATAATACATTCCATGACAACTTTATATAAGTGTCAGATAAGAAAACACATCGAAGTGTTTGGCAAAAAGTTAGACAAACCAATATGTTAGTGTTGTTGTGTCTGTAACTAAATATTTAAAAGAAATACCTTGAGTGAAGATTGATTTTGGCTCCAAGTTTCAGAGGGTTTTGTGCTTGGTTACTTTGTCCCATGTCCTTGGACAGAATATCATGGCTACTGCAACTGTGTGGAGGAAGCTGTCCACCTCATGACTGACAGGAAGCAGAGAGGAGGAAGGGATTTCAGACTCTATATAACCCTCAAGGGCATATGCACAGTGATTTATCTCCTCTAACTAGGCACCCCCTTCTAATGTTTCCAGAACCTCTGAAAATAACCTTGCCAGCTAGGGACCAAACGTTCAGCAGAGGAGCCTCTGGAGAATTCAAACCATGACATAATATCAATTAAAGAATAATTGATCACTAATACTAGTGTGCTGCTAGAAATGTACAGTGATTGACACGAGCATGTTGGTCTAGAGTGCTAGCTTCTGCTAAAACAGTTCTTTGTTTTATATTGCCTTTTTCAAAAGGTAATGATCAAATCATTTATGTTAGACAGCCAAGACTCTGTCAACCATGGATTTGCTCTGAGAATTAAATTTTGGTTTATTGTACTCAATATATTTAAAACTGTCAACAGTTTTTGTGTTCTCCAATGTTTAATAAGGTCAGAAGTTTAAAGAAAGAAAGATTTTCTTGATACAGATTTTCCTTTTTGCCCTTTGGGAACCATCACTGCATTCATGGCGTCAACGCTGGAATTGGCAGAGCTTGCAGATTACAAGTCCCTCCCTGAGAATAGCCAGGTCAGTATGGAATGAATGTGGAAGGGAGCCAACCAACCGCCTTTTCTTTCTCCAATCTCCAAGGCGAGATGGGCTCTAGACAAACAGTAAGAGGCTAGTATGGAAGCCCTTTTCTGTGGTTCGAGGAAATTCTCTCTCTGAAAGCTGTGTGGGGAATGTGAGAGCTGTGTCAAAATGGTTAGTAGTGGGAATCATGCAGTGGGCTTCAGCCATTCAGATGGAAGCCCACTGCTTTCCAAGTGCTCAGTTTCGATTGTTGATCTGAAGGACTGAGAGTTGTATTCCTTCCCTTGACTTTGGTTCCATATGTTAGCTTTGCAAAACAGGTCTTTTTCAGCCAATTCACTTCATTGGGGGATTAATGTCAGTCAACTGAACAAGACAGTGAATGAAGAAGATGATTTTTTAAAAATAAATAAAGGCAAAGCAGAAGAGTAAAGAGGATGTGGTTAAACATGTGACTTCCTGTGTATTCAGGGGCTTACATAGTTTGCACAATACAAAATTCAGCAGGTCTACATATGGTAAATTATATAGCCTTTCTTGCCAAAGACAAAATATCCATTAAAAGAAATTATGTTATCTTTGAAACCTAATAAGTTTGCAGTGATAAACAGCAATAAGGAAACCCCAAAAATAAATGCTTTCTGGTGAGCAATGTATTCAGGCTATATTCTGTGGCAGAAAGAATATTATATTTTGAGTGTAAAATGTAACATAAAGCTGGCAAGTTTTTTACCTCTCTTTAGTTCAAATTTTTCTTTGAAGAGAGGATAACAATATCTAAAAGATTCTTAAGGTTTATAGTAGGTTCAAATAAGTAAATGGAAAAAAAATAAAAAAAGACTGCATTGTATAATCCTTTCCCCTGCTTTTGTGAATAGATTAGTAAGAGAGGTCACAAAGTTATTTTTCTCAGATATGGGATGTAATTTATGAATATACTGAGTGTTTAGCAATTTCACTTTTAGGTTTTGACAATGAACTGTGAAATATACCATATGAGGAACTTATTTATTATGGAAAATTAGTTTTGTGGACTCGATCTGTTCATATTAAACTCAGTTTTAACCACATTCCCTCATTGTCTTTGGTAATTTAATCTAGTTAGAATAATTTAATGCACAAAATAGTCATGATAGGTAGTCATTTTTCTCTTCATTTTATTAAAACTTTTTAAATTGTTACTATAATATTATAAAGGTGATATACAGAGGGGTTACAGTTACATATATCAGGTAAAGAGTACATTTCTTTTTAATTTTTTGTTGGTAATGGGGCTTGAACTCAGGGCCTGGGCTCTGCCTCTGACCTTTTACACTTAAGTCTAGTCTACTCTACCACTTTGAGCCACAGTGCCAACTTCCAGTTTTCTGGTAGTTAGTTGGAGATAAGAGTCACAGAGGTGTGGAGGCTGAAAATGTGGCTTAGTGGTAAGTGCTTGCCTAGCATGCATGAAACCTTGGGTTTGATTTCTCAGTACCACAAAAACAGAAAAAGCCAGAAGTGGCTCTGTGGCTCAAGTGGCAGAGTGCTAGCCTTGAGCAAAAGAAGCTCAGGGACAGAACACAGGCCCTGAGTTCAAGCCCCAATACTGGCACCCCAACACTGGTGCTATGAACCACCAGTGAAGAGTACATTTCTTTTTGGACAATGTCACTTCTTTCCCTGTTCTCTCCCAGTTATTCTCCTTATTTTCAAGATAATTAACTGAAAGGAAGAAAGTTCATTTTGTTGGCTGTTATTTACATAAAATATAGTTAGTTGAAAATAAGATATCTCATGTATTTAACATTATTTGTGAATGTTAACAAATATATAAATGTTAACAAATATATGAATGTTAACATTATATGTGTTGTTAACAAAGACTAGAAAAATGGATTAGAAATAAGTACTTAAACTTTTTTTTTTTCCAGTACTGGGGTTTGAACTCAGGGCTTTGTGCTTGCTAGTTAAGTGCTTTACCTCTTGAGCTACATTCCCATCCCTTTTGGCTTTATTTAATTTTGAATAAGGTCTCACATTTATTTCCCTGGCTGGCCTGAGCCATGATCCTCCTGTTATGCTTCCCATGCAGGTATGACAGATGTGCACCAATCGGTTCAGACAGGGTCTTGATAACTTTTTCCCTAAGCTTGCTTTGAACCTTGTTCTTTCCAATCTCTGTTTCCTGAGTTTCTAGGACTAGAGATGTGAAGTACCAGACCTAGCATACCATTTTTATCATATATATATTATGTATAATATATATATATGTAGATATGTAGATGTATTGGTTGGGACAGGATCTTGATAACGTTTTCCCTAGGCTTTCTTTGAACTTTGTTCTTTCCAAATTCTGTTTCTGGAGTAGCTAGAACTAGAGATGTGAGGTACCAGACCTAGCATACCAGTTTTATCATATATATATATATATATATATATATATATATATATTATATAAGTAGATATAATGTATGATTAAAATAATATGATAAAAAATAAATAAAAATATTTAAATTCTGAGACATAGTGATTCTCCCAAGGAAAATTTTGTTGTATGAGTAAAACAGAACAAAACATCATTACCCCAAGAAGACATCAGTTCAAATGTCTGTTAACCTTTGAACGATATTATAATTTAACAATAAAAACAATCTTACCACAACACAAAGAAACTGTATCCTACACCATCACGAAGTGGGAAAGTGGTATTCAGATTGTAACCCACAAAAGTCTATAAGAAAAATAATCTAAGTGGAAGATTATTTATCACACCTTAATAAACATAAGAACACCTTTCTGGAGCATTTTCCTGTGTCCATTAACAGTTAATGTGATCTGTTCAGTGACATTAAAATGTAGTTCCCTGAATCCTTTACAAAGACACTGGCTTTGATAAGTGACAACCAGCAGCCTAGGCAGGCTGGTGAAAGGAAATTCAATTATACTGCTTCTAAATTGTACATTTTGATGCTCAGGGTTGAACTTAGAGATTCAAATGCCAAAGAGTAACTTGCAACCCTAGATTTCCTTTGGGAACTGCTGAGTGGTTTCACAATTTTCTTTCTGCAGGTTTCAGGGCAGTTCGGGGTGGCATAGCTTCAGAACAGTGAATGCCCATGAATAAGGAATCGGAGGGCTGGTATTTAAATGTTTGAGAAGCATTTCAGAGAGTGGCAGGTCACTCCAGGCCTTGACAATTCTACATATAATAGAACAAGGGCAGAGATGGCTTTTGTCTAAGGAGTAATTCAAGACACAGCTGTTCTCTGTGTTTATTCAAGTAGACTAGTATCCAAGGTGGGGGATCATGCATCCCAGCGGTTGGCTATAGAAAATCAGCTGGGATCTGGAAAGAAAACACTGGAACTACTATTTATTTTTGCCTACTAATGTAAGAAGGAAATGCAGCTTGGCAGGACTTCTGGAATGGATTGGTGCTGGACCTTCTCGGCACCCTTCCTTGGTGGGTATGTCAGATTGCTTTGTATCCTGAACAGTGTGGAAACTTTCCTGAGAGGGAAATGAAGTCTGTCAAGTTGGAGGTGGGGGAGGGCCTTTATTTCCACTCTTTTGTTTCTCTCAGACTTAGGAAAGGGAGTGTAGTAAGTGGATTTACAGATGATAAGATCCGGTTTGAACCAAATGCATGCTCACTAAATAGACGAGTATCTTGAGAAAAGACCCTGGCAGAGAAACTGTGGATTTAAAAAAGACAATCATGGACGCATGAGTGAATAACAGTAAGATGACAGAGGTGGTGCCTTGCTTGCTTAGCTTTATGACAAAGGAAAAATACAAAAAGAACCAGCTGTATTAAGCATAAAAGAACTTGTATTATTCAGGAATATTATTGAGACTACAGATTCATCGTATTAATAATGATGGTCCTTGTCCCAAGTTTATAGTTAGTTGGCCACGTTGTCCCTTCGATATCTAGTTTTTGTTTTCCCAACTGTGATAGATATACTAGTTTTCTGGGGACTTATAATAAAGCAATTCTTGACTGATGGTTTAAACTCAATTCTGAAGGCTGAGTCTAAGCACAAGCATTCAATAGGGTTCTTTTTACTGAGGATTTCCCCACCCTCTGATGGCCACCTCACCTTCCATCTTTATGTTGCCTTATATCTGTGTACTATACATGCCCTATTTTCCTCTCTAAAGAGACACAGATAATATCATGTTAGAGCCCATCCCATCAAGACTTTATTTTAACCCTTGTACTCTGCCCACAAATGAATTCTGAATTGACCTACACATCTCAACTACTTTACATAAGGGAAGAACTATGATGGTTTAACCACGACTGAAGTTTAATCCTTTCTGCAGAAATGTCTCTAAGTAAGTATCAATTCTCAAAAGTACAGTTTTTTTCATAATTCTTGGTTTAAAAATAGTGAGTTCCATAGTTTACTAAAGGCTTTCTATATTGCTATAATCTTCTGAGGAAGGGTAAGTTATGTTTAGCTTTCTGAGAAAGGGTAACTATGATTATCTGGCTCTCCCCATGTCTTAGGATGAAATATATACTCAGGAAAAACAGTAATGTGAACCAACATTTAGTGAGAATTTGCGACATATCTTGGCTAAACACCCACAGATGTTAAGTGTTGGAACAAGGCTTTAGATCTGCATCAGCCACTACCTAGAGTTACTGAACCCTCCTTGCTTCAGAAAGGACTTCCTTCCCACCAAGCACTTGTAGCCCTGTAGTCAGAACACGGGACCATGCTCCCTCACATGTGGTCTTTGTTCTTTCCCTGTCTGCAACTCCAGTTCTTCTAAGACCAGTCTTATATCTTAGTCTCTGTGGCTAAGACCAGTCATTTTTGTTGTCCTCCTCCCTCCTCTTCCTCCCCCTCCTCCCCTCCCCCTCCCC
>NW_012267219.1:24430329-24500363 GCF_000151885.1 Dipodomys ordii | reverse complement strand
TTCTTCTTCTTCTTCTTCTTCTTCTTCTTCTTCTTCTTCTTCTTCTTCTTCTTCTTCTTCTTCTTCTTCTTCTTCTTCTTCTTCTTCTTCTTCTTCTCTTGTGACCTTTCAGATTATAACTCACAAAAGTCTATAAAAAATTACCTAAGTGGAAGATTATTTATCACCCCTTAATAAACATAAGAACACCTTCTTCTTCCTCCTCTTCTTCTTCTTCTGTCACTTGTGGGGCTTGAACCTAGGGCCTAGGTGCCATTCCTGAGCTTTTTTTTTTTTTGCTCAAGACTAGTGCTCTATCACTTTGAGCCATAGCACCACTTCTGGTTTTCTCATGGTTAATTGGAGATAAGAGCCATACAACCTTTCCTGCCCAGGCTGGCTTTGAACTGTGATTCTTAGATCTCAGTCTCCTGAGTAGCTTAAGAATACAGGTGTGTGTCACCAGCACCTGTCAAAAATCAGTCTTATATAAGCTATAAGACTAGCCTTTTTCAAAAAAATTAATTTTATTGTAAAGATGCTGTACAGAGGAGTTACAGTTACACAAGTAAGGTAATGAGTACATTTCTATAAGACTAATCTTATGCCTTAGTCTCTGTGCCTTTTGGGGGGGGGCGGTGCTGGGGAGTAGAGGAGTCCTTGATCTCAGGGCCAGGATACTATCCTTGAGCTCTTGCTCAAGGCTAGTGCTCTACCTTTCAGCTTCACTTCCAGTTCTTTGGTGGTTAATTGGACATAAGTGTCTCATGGACTTTTCTGCCTGGGCTGGCTTTGAACCATAATATCAGCCTTCTGAGTAGCTAGGATTATAGGTGTGAGCCTCTGGTGCCCAGTTGATTAACTATATTTTCTTGCTAGTCACTATTTGGCTAGGATTCCCATTAATTATAAATTGTTAGATTTCCATCTCTTTTAGCATAGTTATGTACTATGCATCCTTGACACAAAGGTCATCTGAGATCTGGGAATACTCCAAAAGTTACTTACCATAACTACATGAAAGATACTTGAATACAATGTTGGCAATATTGCTGCTACAGTGGTTCTTTACTTTTAATCCTTTATTAGTGACTATTATTTATACAAAGAGTTTTTATTATGATACATCCACATGTGAATATAACATGCTTTGGTTAAATCACCCCAATCACCATCTTTCTGCGGATGTTCTTGAAGAAAGTTATCATTGGAACATTCCATGCTGAAATATTGGTTTAGTTCAGCTGATTACACAAAACCTAATTCATCTTTTCAGTAATAGACATTTAAAAACCTTTAAATGAAATTCTATGTTCCTATAAGTATTCTGAATATCCTCACATCATATTTCTTATTAAATATTGTTCCTAATCTCTGCTCTGAGTGTGTAGGAAGAGGAAGAGAAAATCATTTGGAGGCAGACACACCCAGCTTTGGATCCTGGCTCAACCACTAACTGGCTTCCTGTGTTTCAGTTTCAGTCTTCTCATTTATAAAATGTTGGTAATGATTCAGAACTTAAAGGGGAGCTGTGAAGCCTGAATAGGTAAAATACATCATTCAACACAATGGAGCCATTCAAATAAAATGGTACATTTATTTCCCAAATATTTCTTTTTGGTACTTGTTATTTTAATTAACTAATTTTTGAGACAGAGTCACACTTTAAGTTAGGCTGGCCTTGAACTTGCAATTTTCCTGCCTCAGTATCCCAAGTGTTAGACCTGTAGGTACGTACTATGTTTTTTTTTTCTTTTTGATGTTGCTGGTCTCGGGGCTTGAACATAGGGCCTGGGCTCTGTCCCTGAGCCTCTCTGTGCTCAAGGCTAGCACTTTACCACTTGAGTCATATCGCTACTTCCAGCTTTTTCTGTTTATGTGGTACTGAGGAATTGGACCCAGTGCTTCACACATGCTAGGCAAGCACGCTACCCTAAGCCACATTCTCAGCCCTATCATTATATTTTGAAAGTGAAGTTTGAAGAGTCAATTATAAGGGACATGTGATTTGAGCATCCCCAGCATAGTGAGATGATAAAGAAGGCATTAAGACTAAAAGAAGTAGCTTTGATTTATTGTTTTCTCCCTAGTAATCTTGCATGAAGCACTTCTTCCCTATGCTCTTTTGAGATTCTCTCAACCATCCAAATAGGTGTTATTTTCACTTTTCAGGTGAGGACTTGAGATACAGAGGATGACTTCCCAATGTTCAACAAGAAGGAAATGACAGGGTTGGAACAAAACATTATATCGGACACTGAAGATGTTTTTGCTGCCAAATAATAGATGTTTACTAATTTGTTCTGTGCTGTACATTTTATCGGTAGTCAAATATTAAGCCCAAATTGAGCTTGATATTAAAAGAAGCTTTTCTCCTGCGATTGCCACCACAGGTTGTTTGTGTAATCCTTCTTACATTCCAACAGTGCTTTTGTTTGTTAGCTTGCTTGCTTGCCAAATAACAGATATACTAGTTTTCTATGGCTATCATTTGTGGTATCCAGCTTAGCAAACATTTTTTTCTCCAAGTATTCTTACTATTATTTTCAAATTTATGCCAGGTATAAACTCAAAATGATTTCTACATTTGTTCCCATTCACTGTAAAAATGAAGAAGACAAGTGATCCCAAAGGTAGAAAACATCATCAAGTTTGATGTCTTCTTTCTACCTTTGAAGCCCTGTGGGCTGTTCTGGTCAGCTTGGCTTACTGATTTGTTCCATGTGGCCATTGTTTCTTTATACATTGGTTTTGATTTAGTGGATGAAGTATATTAACCAGTCATCTTCTAATGAAAGCTTCATTTAAGTTAGTGGTTTGGGTAATAGGAAAGTCATCTAATGAGGAATCAAACTGCTTGAATTCTAGTCCTGGTTTTGTAATTATTGGTGCCATGTAATCTCTTCTCAAGTTCCTTACTTGGAAAAATGGGATAATACTTCATATCAGATACCAGTGGGATGTAAAACCTTTATAGGTTTGAAGAAACAAAATGGTAATAAACCTTGGGTAAAGTTTTGACAGATCTTTTAAGATTCACATCTTTTAGCTTATTGTCAGTATCAGGCAGAAGATGCTAACATCTGCTTCTTTGAGGTTGGATCACTGTTCTATCTATCTATCTATCTATCCATCTATCTATCTATCATCGATCTATTTATCTATTTATCTATCTATCTATCTATCTATCTATCTATCTATCTATCTATCTATCTATCTATCTATCTATCTATCTATCTATCTATCTATCTCTATCTATTGCTAGTCTTGAGACTTGAACTCAAGGCCTTGGAGCTGTTCTTGAGCTTTTCTTCTTCAAGGAAAACATACATTCTACCACTTGAGCCACAAGTTCACTTCTGCCTTTTTTGGTTGGTGGTTAATTGAAGATAAGAATATCATGGTCTTTCTGCCCAGGTTATCTTTGAGCCATGATGCTTAGATCTCAATTAGGATTGTAAGCATAAGCTACTGGTGCCTTTCTCAAATATACTTTTTTTTTGTCAGTCTTGGAGCCTGAACTCTGGGCCTCGGTGCTTTCCCTCAGCTCTTCACTCAAGGCTAGCACTCTGCCACTTGAGCCACAGCAACACTTGTGGCTTTTTCTACTTATGTGGTGCTGAGGAATCGAACCCAGGGCCTCATACATGCAAGGCAAGACACACCACTGAGCCACATTCCCAGTGCTCAAATATACTTTTTTAATGTTAAATTTAATTAAAATAGACTTGTCCTTCAAATTTAGAGCTGACCTACAAGTAGAAATCAGTGACTGAAAGTATGTGTACTACATTTAGTATTTTGAATCTAACATAACTAGGGATGTAAGTCTTCTTTAGAGTTATCCTCTGATGATCTTCCAAATGACATTGTTAGTAAACATTATTCAAATAAATAAAATATACCTTTCCATGTCCAAAACGAGCTTTACAACGTCGGTCAGGGGGAGGAAAAGGGGGGGAAGGAGAAGGATTGGGATTGGGGGGGAGGGGGGAGGCTGGGAAGGGATGTGAAGGGTAAACAAAGGAGGAGGCTGCAATGCTTGGTAAGAAATGTACGCATTATCCTGCCCATGTAATTGTAACTCCTCTGTACAGTATGTTCACAAATAAAATAAAATTAAATTAAAAAAATATACCTTTCCATTAGCTGAATAATCAATGTATGGAAAACCTTTTTGTAAAACGAAGTTCTGTTCATACTGCTCTCCATTATCAACGTACAGTCCTATGGAAAAATTCATTACAATTGCATTATAAATAGGTTTCCCAAGCCACTTGTCTACTTGGGACAGAATTGATTGGCTAACATCCCAGATAACGCTCCATGGACAACCACCAGAAGTTAGAGTATGGAACAAGGAAGGAAAGGCAGACTTGAATGTATTGTACATCTACAAGTCAGATTTCACGGGCTATTTAAATTCTCATTTAATCCTAACAATTCTGAGGTAGCACAAATATAGCAGCGGAGACAAGAGTATATAGAACAGTTGGAAATGCCAACATATTCAAAAAATCACTTTCCCAAATTATGAGCCGTGTCTGTTGATTCTATTTGTAGAAAATAACATTGAAAAAATTTAAAATTTAAACTAAAAAGAGGAAAGGTCCTGTTCAAAAATGTTCAGGAGGAGGACCACTATCCTGTCCAGGTGGAATAGCAAGCTTTCTGTTGGGTGGTTAGTGCTACTTTCCATCTCTAGGGTTGTCATTAGTATCTCAGCTTTTCAGTGACCAATTGAAGAAGTTCATGTTCTACGATTGCGATGTATTAGAGCTGAGACTGAAGACTAGTCTGATTGTGCTATGCCTTGTAAATGCTAGACCCAGACAATGGGTTTATCTTCTAGGTCCTAGGCACTGATCTATGAACTTGTCAATCAATTAACATCTCTAGATTTCATGTTTCTTTACTGTAGTGGGCGGATGGTTTTAACCTGGATTTGACAAATTATCTTTTGCAGTCTTTGGAAAAATCAGGAAAGTCTACACAACTTTAAAGTTGTATTTTTCAAGAAAGATTCTGAAACAAGAGTATATGCTAAATTTTTCTCCCTAATTTAGAATATTGGGAACCTGACAGCACTAGATGCAAAGGTAGAGTTTCTTCTGTATCTCCACACTGTCCACTATGGTAGTTACTTGACAATTGTGATTATTGACCGACCGTGTAATAAATACATGTACCTGCTGTGACTAAGGAACTGTTTTTAATTTTATTGATTATTTCACAAGTTTCAGTTTAAATTAAATTCCTACACACTGCTAGTAGTGGTTGTAACAGGCAGTGTGGAAGGTTGGATGGTTTCATAGAAAAATATAGATTCTGAGCAACTAGTTGTTATAGGAATAACTAATAATCTCTGGTACTCTAGTAAGCTGAAAGAGGAAATTTATTTATTTATTTATTTATTCATTCATTCATTTACTGCCAGTTGGACTTGAACTTGGGGCCTGGTGCTGTTCTGAGCTCTTTTGCTCAAGGCTAGCTACTCTACCACTTTGAGCCACAGCTCCACTTCAGTTTTCTGGTGGTCAATTAGAGATAGGAGTCTCCTGGACTTTCTTCCTGTGGCTGGCTTTGAACCACAATCCTCAGATCTCAGCCCTCTGAGTAGCTAGGATTACAAGCATGAGCCACCAAGCACCTTGACATCTGAAAGGGGAATTTTATGTATTCCTGGTCCTGATGTCTCCAGGGCATATTAGATTTAGATTTTTTTTTTTTTGTAGGTCATGGGACTTGAACTCTGGGCTTGGGCGCTGTCCCTCAGCTCTTCAGCTCAAGGCTAGTGCTCTACCACTTGAGCCACAGCGCCACTTCCAGGGCATATTAGATTTTTAAGCAAACAGGATATTTTAACAATTCCTGAAGTTGGGTAGCCTCAATCAATCAACAATCAATCAATCAATCTTTACTTTTTGAATGTGTATAATAGGAAGTTAGTATATAATGGTGCCACTTTCCCTGTCTAGACTTCTCTTAACTGTCCCATGTGGAGAACTATATACTGCAGGCTTATACTGAGGTTTGAAGGCATGTCATATATGGGGAAGCCTCAGATTCTGGAGGTATAAGGCCTAACTAAAGCTCTCTTTCATTCATTTACTGTTGGGAGACATTACTGTCTGTAAAGGAAGATCAATTATTGTCTATAAAGGCTAGCATGTAGCTGGCTGGTATATAGGTATTAGTTCATCACTATTGGACATCTTTACTGGATGTCATTCATTTCTTTAACTCACAATTGGTAAATTTACCTCTCTTGTCCCATGTGATTATTGGGTTAATCTTTCATTGTACAGTTTTGTTTGCATCTGTTTGGTGATTTTTTTAAAAATGGAAAACCAACGAGTATTCACAAAGTTGTCCTTTCTTGTGCTATGAATCATACACACACACATACACATTTAATTGGGAGCATCTTAATTTTTGTAAATATAAAGAGCCCAACTGCTCCCACATTTCTGAAGTGATTTCATTTTTTGTTGTCTCTTACATTTTATAGTTAGCTGGAAGAGAAGATGCTCCTTTCCCCTCATCGCCTCAGTGTGTGGGAAGTTGTGAATCAGCACACGTGTAAATCTCCAGAATAAAACTTCTTTTAGGACAGAGACTATAGATCTTCATAGCTTTGTGACTCACTAGGACATTTTTTTTCAGCAGTAGAGTTTTAGCCAGATATCTTTTGTACACGAATAAGAGAAAACTTTAGTAACAAAAGTTCTAACCATCTTTTTTTTTTTTTTAATTTGGTGTCCTGCTGTGGAAGTTCAGTTTAGCATTTTTTTCTTTCTTTTTTTATTGTGAAAATACTGTACAGAGGGGTTACAATTACATAGGCAAGGTAATGAGTACATTTCTTATCAAGCATTGTTGCCTCCTCCTTTGTTTCCTCTTCCCATCCCTTCGCCATCTCCCGCCCCCCCTGCCCCCGCCACCTGAACCAAAGTTGTAAAGTTCATTTTCGACATAACATCTTGTACATCTCATTGCTGCAATGGGTCCACCTGTATCCATATTTAAACAATTTGTTTTTTCCCTTCCCCTCCACAATTTATACCAACATCAAATATAGTGAAAACAGGGGTTATACCATGGGGGAGGGACATACAAAGCAACAAAGAAATATCTTATAAATAAGTTAGACACAATAGCAAGAAAGAAAAAAACATTTGAGTCCTTAACTAGGGGTTCATTTCGCTTAACATCAACTTATCTGACCATTTCTGCTTGTCTCAGACATATATAGTTATTGCAAATAAGGGAAACCATGGGACCTATGTTTCTTTGGGCCTGGCTTACTTCACTTAATATAATCTTTTCTGAAGGATTCTTATCAATCTAGGCCATCCTTATCAATTCGTGGAAACTCCTGTTTCATGGGTTGTTTTGATTGTACTTAGCAGAGTAAAGAAGTATTCATCTTTATTATAACCTATGTTTGGAAAGAGGACAAATTCTTAAGAGAATTTGAAACCCTGAAGGGTAATTTACTTTTGATCCTATCTCTAGGTTTTTTCCTTTTTTAAACTCAAAGCTAATCCTAAATAAAAGTTTTCCTTTTTCCTTGGAAAGACCTTGTGACAATTTTCAAAGCAGGAGTATAAGCAGTTTTTCAAAAGATAATCATTATGAAATCAACTTTAAAATATTATTAAGGGAAATTAAATATGTATCCTTTATAATTTCTTCAGCCTGACAAAACAATCGTACTTTAGCTCAGGCATTATTAAAACAGTCCAGAAATTCATTGCTGTTCTATTTTCAACTAGGATTCTTTGTGTAGAGAAAAAGTGTTTATAGTAATAAGCCACAGTAATACTTTTCACATGAGAATCTTTTGACATGAGAATAGGTTAGCATTATATTAGAACACAAGTAGGTATTTAAAATTGTTACCATGCAGCCAGTCACTGGTGGTCCATGCCTGTAATTGGTGATTACTTGAGAGTCTGAAATCAGGAGAATTGTGGTATAAGGCCAGGATACACAAAAAGTTCATCAGACCCATTCTCAATAGAAAATCTGCGTACAATCATGGGTCCCTATTATCTCAGTGATGGTAGAAGCATATATCAGAAGATTTCAATCCAGGCTCCCCCAGGCAAAAAGTGAAAGCACAAAAATGACCAGAGCAAAAAGGTCAATTGGCATGGTTCAAGTAATAGAGCCCCTGCCTAGCAAGCATGAAATCCTGGGTTCAGACTCCATTATGTTAAAAAAAACCTAAATAAATAAAATAAACTTTCCATCATGAAAGATCACGTGAATGCAGAACTCTGTTAGAAATTCATAAGTCTGGAGGAAAATTGGGAGAAAAATGACAGAAGGAGTAACAAGTTTGACAAGAAATGTAATTACCCTACTTATGTAACTGTAACCCCTCGGTACACCACCCTGACAATAAAAAAAATTGAAAACAACAACAACAGAAAACAAATTTTGAAGTCATTGTTTAACTATGATTATAATGAAAGGAACATTAGAATAGGTATTGGGAGAATTCAATTCTGGTCTGCGTTCTCCTGGTAATTAAGTAGTCATGTGATCTAGAATAAATATGTTAGAGTTTCTGGATCTCTTTTGTTACTTGTGAAGAGACATCATTTGTTCTAAAATATCATGATACAAAGAATTCTAGTTTAAACTTTTCTGTATCAACGCATATGGAGGTTTTTGTATGTGAATGTAAAAGTGTGAGGGATCCCTTTATCTTTTGGGATTGTGCAGTTCTGTGAGAGCTTTATTAGCATCTAGGCTAATCCCACATGGCTCTCGGGCTGGGGCGAGAGCAGGCATTTGTCACTCTGACCTGAGACAAGCACGTTCACTGTGCTTTCCCTGGCATTCTATTCAAATCATTTAAGCGAATGATCTAGCAGGTGCAATTGCCACAGAAACTGTAACCAGTGCCTCAAAGGATGACATATGGCCACTTCTTGACCTACTAAAAGTCTATCATTAAAAAAGAATCTGCTAGATAATTGGAAGCTGTGAAAAGTCATTTCACTTGTCACTCTTTCCAAGGATGAATTAGGGACACATGGAAAATGTTTGTGACTTTTATGGCAACTAAATTTCAGCGGACAAGCAAAAAGTTGTCATTCAGCACTTGCAAAGTTAAGTTACTTCAGTTAAGTTACTTCAAAGCCAATGATCCGTGCTTTCTTTATTTCACTCAAATATCTTCCCAGTTACTTCTGCCTGGAACCATATGTAGACCAGCAGCCTGAACCGTTGAGTGCCATTGGAGTATGGCTGGAGAATGGGTGATGTTGAAATAGTCTATTGGGGACTTGACTGGATTTTGTGGTTCTCACAAAGTCCTGCCATCTCTCCTGGCATGTTTCTTCATTTATAAAATAAAGGTGTTTTCAGATAATCCTTTATGCTCACTTGCTGCAAAAAAAAAAAAAAAATCAGTGATTTATGAACTCTATGGCCTTAAGTAAGTAGTAAAATCTCAATATCTTCCTGCTGCTTGTGAAATCAGCGGGGAAGTCAATTGTTTTTAATATACATTAATCAGCAAGTAATGACTCTAAACTAGTAATTATGATGTATTTGTTCTAGGCTTTTGAACATAGGAATGGCAAACTTTGGTTTCTTTTTTATGCATGTTATGTTTAATTAGAGATTTAATTTCAAAAACTTTTTTTTTTTTGGTGTGGTGTTAGAGATCAAACCCATGCTTTCTTTTTCTTCTTCTTTTTTTTTAGTATATGTTTTTCATTGTAAAGATACTGTATAGAAGGGTTACAATTACATGAATAAGGTAATGAGTACATTTCCTATCAAGCATTGTTACCTCCTTCTTTGTTTTTCCCCTACCATCCCTTCCCTCCCCACCTCACCAACTCCTCTCTCCCCCAGAAGTACCCCCAAGGTTTCTTACATGCTAGACAAGTGCTCTTCCTAAGCCATATTACATCTTTTGAAACACTTTCATTACATTATATAAAAAAGTTAGTGACTTTTCTGTTAGCTTTTTCTAATTGTGAGATACAGAGTCTATGGATGTGTAAATATTCTCAAGAAAGTATAGCACTTTTCTGCAAAATTTTACTATTCATACAAATAAAAATACTTTCTGGGTGTGAGGTAGTTCTGTAATTCTAGAACCCTAGAAGTTGAAAAAAAGAAGGATTTAGAATTTGAGGCTAGCCAAGACTTTCTCTAAGACCTTATAAATGTGTCCCCTAACCATCATCCCCCTCCCATTCTTCTGAGCTTCATACTCTGGAATCTTTAAAATATTTTAAGGTATATTTTTATTGTAAAGATACTGTACAGAGGGGTTACAGTTACATGAGTAAGGTAGTGAGTACATTTCTTATCAAGCATTTTACCCCCTCCTTTGTTTTTCCCTACCACCCCTTCCCTTCCCCACCTCCCCGACTCTTCCCCTCCCCCAAAGTTGTAAAGTTCGTTTTCAACATCGTGTCTTGTACATCTCATTGTTACAATGGGTCAACCTGTGTCCTTATTTCAGCATTTTGTTATTTCCTTTCCTTTCCCCAAATTAGAAAAATGTATATACAAGATACAGGGCACTGGAATCAAATACAGTGAAAACAGGGGTTATACCATGGAGGAAGAACACACAAAAGAAACAACAACAACAACAACAAAAATCACAGAGTACACTAAAAACAACAGCAAGAAAGATAAAACCTCTGGTGTCCCTATCTTGGGGTTCATTTCGCTTAAAAGTCATCGGGTTGAGAATTCTGAGGAAGCCACTGGCTATACACCATGGTTATAATAATTAATTGGGGCATATAATTCCCTGGTAAATGGAACAGAGATAATTCCATTAGATTAAAAATAAAGGTGCTATAACTGATAGATTTTGTGTGCTTGTGCAATTATGAAAGAGTTTTCAGCATTAAGATACTAAGATCAACAGTTGAAGTTAGACCATGTCTGTCACATCTACAGAGGGCTGTACGTTTAGATCCTTTGGGATGATAAAACAACTAAACACTACCACACTGGCTGACCAAATGCTCTGTGCTTTTTTGGAGGTGGCCGATTACTTGGAAAGATTAGGACTGATCTGTCAACTGAAAGATAAGCTTTAGTGGGAGAGTTATCCGGTTAATAAACAGGGACTCAGAGAAAGGCTCTGAGATGAAAGGTTAAGAGGCAGAGCTTAAATAGCAACTTGACTTGGTTGTCAAATTCAGCTCTGTTAAATGGTTCTTGGGTACTGCTTGAGATCAGGTTTAGCATTTGCAAGGGAATAGACGGAAGTAGAACAAATCATGATGAGCGAGGTAAGCCAAGATCAGAGAGACAAACAGCACAGGTTCTCCCTGATAGGTGGATGTTAGATTTAAAATGCAATGAGATATGACAAAGTAAACAGGACGTAAGTTATCTGTACACAGTGAGACCAAAAGAGCATAGTCTCAGGAGAAAAGCACCAAACTGTAATACCCAAACACTCCTTCATTTGTATATAAAATAGTATGCATACTGAAAAGAACCCCAAAGATAAGGAAACAAAGGACCTATTCTTAATTTGTCCTGTTGTTTTTTAGATGACTCTGTATTCTTTACCTAATACATAATGTATACACATGCACAGTGGAAGGAAGGTGGAAGCAGAGCACAGAAAATGGAAAGTGGTTGAAAAAAATACATCAGAGGGGCCCATCAGCTGCACTGGACATTGATGAAAGTGAACTAAGCAACTCAGGACCGGGATGGGAGGGAGGGAATGAGAGAGAAAGAGGGAACAGCTGATACTAAACAAAAGGAAAGAAATATACCTATCACCCAATCTGGAAGAGATAGTTTTAGTGTTAAAGGTCATAGAGATCATAAGCTATATAGATTAAGATAATGATGACTATCATTGTGAAGATTAAAAGGTGTTTGTGACTTTAGCTAAGTGTAACTATGCCACAATATTGTGAAAAAATAAAAGGGATCAGGGTTTATACTGACTAAAGGCTCTAATCTGAAGAACAAGTCTTTTTTTTTATTGGTTAGCATTTTTTTTTACTTTGTAAAGCAGATAATGTAGGTAGACAATTATAGACCATAAGTACTTATTAATAAATGAAATTGTGATTTTCATAAGTACTTCTTTTTCTTCTTCCAGAACTGTAAACTTCCTGCAATCAATAGTTTTACAGCAGCTGATTTTTATTTTATTTGCAGTACTGATCTCTACACTGAGGGTCTCCTATTTGCTTTGTGGGTGCTTTACCACTTGAACTACAACCCTCAGGTTAATCAGTAGTTTTATATGCTAGCTTAGTTTTTGAGTTGGGAAAACCTCAAACTTTCCTAATATTTAGAATTTTTTTCTATGATCTAGCTAAGATTTGTTCTACTTTTGTAGAAGCTTATATGTTCACTCTACTAATTATTATTTGACTTTATTTTTGTATAAACATACTTGTACATAAATGGTACAATATGTTTTCATTCAGGATATTTCATATATTTATATGTTAATTATATTTATACATCATTGCCTAACATATTACCTTACATTTTTATCTTTTATAATAAGTTTATCCCCGAATCTTCTTTTTAATTTTTTTAAGTACTGGGGTTTGAATTCAGGGAATTCAGCTGTACCACTTGAGCCATACCTCCAGCCTTGTTTTGCTGGTTATTTTTGAGATAGGATGTCTTAAATTTTTCTTCATGGGCTGGCCTGGAACTATCTGTGCTCAGTCTCCTGAGTAGTTAACATTATAGGAAAGTTGCTGGTACCTAGAAAAATTTCTCTCTTTGATCTATTTTGAGATAATTTTTAAATTATGTTCATCCTGCTGTATGTGGGCACAGAGTTTATTCTTCCTGTATGCTTATTTTCTTTCTTTTTTAAAAAAAACTATAGAACCTTATTTATTATATTTCAAATGCCAGGTAAATATTGTAATCCAACATCTTTGTAAATATAACTTTATTAATGATTTTTTTATTTTTTATTAATTAATTTTTATTGTGAAAATATCATGCAGAGGGGTTACAATTAAATGAGCAAGGTAATTAGCACATGTTTATTGCAACATTATTTACCATAGCTAAGATATGGAACCAACCCAGATGTCCCTCAGTAGATGAATGGATCAAGAAAATGTGATATATATATACACAATGGCATTCTATGCCTCCATCAGAAAGAATGACATTGCCCCATTTGTTAGGAAATGGAAAGACTTGGAAAAAATTATATTAAGTGAAGTAAGCCAGGCCCAAAGAAACATAAGTCCCATGTTTTCCCTTATTTTCTTTCTTAAGAGCTTAAGAAGAGGCGTCTCCATTCTTTTTTATCTTTAGGGCTATAACTCTTGTAATAGTATCTCTTAAGTAAATATTCAAGCATATGCCTCTATTCAGGTATTTGTCTTCATTTCTAAAAACTGGGAATTAGCTATTTGTGGTACTACATTGGAGCTGGTACCTCTGTATTTCTTCTTGGTCTTCTAACATGGCATATTATGCACAGTATTTAACAAATCAACATTCAGGCTTTGCAATGGCAAACACGAGGACAATTCATGAATCTATGAATTGATGTTTTCTTTAACCTATTTCTGTGTATCCAATTTAGAAGCTGGAGATCACAGCATCCCATTTCATATACAATGGGGTTGCTGGTTAAATTTTAGAAAACTCAATTCATAAAAATCTGCTACATTCTAATTTTAAAAAGAATTTTAGAATCCTAGAAAGCTAAGTAGTATTTTTGGTTATTAAGCTATCTATTTATTCCAGATTCACACTCTATCCCTGTTGCTCAGACACTGATGAACAACCGTTTTTTCAGCATCTATTCTTTCGTGTAGTCTGTATGACACAGGTCATGGTCTTGATTGATAGATGACAATCCAGATAAAAATGTGTCCAATGAGTGCTCTTTTCTTTTTCCCAGACTCCTTTCAGGTGGAGATAGCTTTCATTTGGCCAAGAGAATAAAAGCCGGTGTGCCTCTCCGTTTTTTGTTTTTGTTTTGTTTTGTTTTTCTTTTAGGACTCCCATATAAGCAGAGGCATAAAACAGAAGAAGCAGGAGCAATAGATATGAGACAGAATTACATTTTTCACTGTGTTTGGCTTCTGAAACTTGGGGTTTGCTATTATAGCAGCTACCATTAATTACCTGACTTATACAGTAATTTCCCTAACATTATAGGAAGTTATTGGAAAAGCTTTGACCATTATTTAGAATAGAAAATTTCAAATCTGACTGTAAATTTTAAAAAAAAATCTCATTTCTGGGAACCATGTAAGATTTACTAAATGAAATTTTAGGGGCAGGTGATGTGAATCAATGTGTTTTGTTTTGTTTTTTGTTTTAGTCCTGAAGTGATTCTAGATCGTTCTCTTCAATGCTAAACCAGTGTGGTTTAAGATCAAAGTCACTTTTTTTTTCTGGGATGATGAAATGGGAGATTAAAAGTAGTAAATGAGAATCAGAGGTTTAGAACTAACACTGGGATTGGGAAACTATGACCCCACAGCAAACTTTGGCCTCATAGTCTATTTCAATAAGCAACATTTTATTGGGCTAGAGCAATGCTCATTTGTTTACATAGTGCCCATGGCTACTTTCACTACAAAGGCAAAGTAGAGTAGTTGCAACAATGACCTTATGCACCACAAAGCCTAGCATAGTCAACATTTGGCTTTTACAGAGAAGCTTTTTAGAGCCCTGATCACAGCTTTTCTGCTTCAAAAATGCAGAAGCTCTTGGGCTTGATTTGCTTCTAACTGGAAGACTCCATTTTCTAGCACTCTTGGTAAGTACATAATAAAGAAAAGTCATGGAAAGGGGTCCTTGGCTTACTATAGTATTGCCACGCTCCATGTATAGTTGAACATCAGTCCGCTCCCCTTTAGTATCTTACAATCTTTCAAACCACCACAAGCACAACCATTGTAGGAGGAGCTGCCTCAATGGAATCTAGAAAGAGCTGGAATGATGTTGTTAGGAAGAAACTACGATTTCTAAATGTATCTGGGTTGTTCTTTTTATTACAAGTGAAATCTATGAAACAGGTTAATATATAGTCATTGAGTCACACTCAGATAAACACTTTACTCACGGGCCATCTTCATTCATGTTGAATTAATATCCGATGCTTGGCACCATTTATAAGCCAAATACAATATATATGAAAATATATGTACACTTAAATTGTACATTCAAACAAATATTTAAGTATGTGTTTTAAAGCTTTCAGATCCAGGAAACTCAAATTTGAAGCACAGTTCTGGGGCAAGGGTTATTTAAGCCAACTAAAATGCAGATAAAAGGCATAGATCTTTTTAGCTCAATGCAGTATCATGGTACCCAAACCTTCCTTCTTCTCCCCTTTTATCACCCCCATGAGATACTTAGTCTGTTAGACTACCCATCTGAAACTCAGGGATTAATAATAGAGAAACTGAAGACTCTTGTTTTAAGAAAGCAAGATGGAGAAGAAAAGAGAAATGAGCCATGTTTTTATCTCCCAGAGCTTCACCTAGTTCTTGAGGATTCAGGTGGAATTCTGAGTAGTTCTGCTGCAGAGCAAAAGCTGAAGTCTTAGGATAGCTAAAGCAGCAGGAGTTTTGAGGTAGGTGGTTTTTCACACTCTGAAGGAAAAAGTTATCTTAAAGCCCTGCTTCCTCACTGATTTAACTTTTGTAACATTTTAGAGCCAGAAAAGAAAGAAAAGCCAAAGCAAAACATACAATTTCATTACAATTTCTAATGGAAATAATTGGTAACATGTGAACATAATTTTGTTTTTCACTATTCTGCTCACTTGTGGTTGGTTAATTGAAAATGGCAGTTGCAATTAACCAGCCCCTGGTAGCATGTAATGGCTAATTGTGAGCAGATTAGAAGCATTCTTTGTCTTTGAAAAGGTCTCTTAAATCTGAAAGGCATGTCTGTTTTGGATTGAAGTTGTAATCTGGCATTGGATGATTTAAGTTCAAGAAAGCTCTTTAATATTAAGGTTCAAATAAATGAATTTACACTCGATGTCATATGTTTAGCAGGTGACTGGGAGCACTTGCTCTTACCCTCATTTTTGTAGAGAATTATAATGTATAAAGGATTTCAATTAGGCTGAAAGCAGTCTTGCAGCTCGGGGCAAAAAGTACTGTAGTTAATTCAGCAGGCTAGAATAAAAAGTATGCTCATTTGGATTGTTAGAGTGACTTCCAATTTAATTCAAGTATTTTTTTTCCTGAATGTTAATTTTTCCTGCTATGTTAATTTTTCACTCCAAATGCATTGATTTGGGCAGTTATTAGTAATAAATAGATGAGCTAAATAATGGTTCTCAAAATTCTTTGCTTTATGGGGAAGTGTCTATTAAAATGAAAATGAAAATGTCTAACATAAATAAGTGCATATCTAGCAGGATCACTACAAAAATATGGGATTTGATGACTGGATTTTTGTCAACACTGTTCTCATTAATGGAAATGGGAATTATATGAATAAGACCCATAAACCTCTTGATGAATATATCTGCACTGAACAGCACTTTCAAGCAAGATGCCATTTCCCTTTCCTTTATCTCAGAACCAAATTAAAAATTTATAGAAGTCATAATTTCACTTTGAAATCCATTTATGGAGAAAGATGGACCTGGATAATTGGGAAAATTAGCACAGGCCATTTCAGGATGTAGATCTGAATTTCTTTTCCATCTTCCTCAGCATCTTTCCTCTTGACTCACTGTGAAGACAGCATTCATAGAGGTGAGTCACCCTGATTTTCTTCTAAACCTGCCTCCGGACAACTCTCCCATTTTTGACGTCAACTTCCTACTCAGTCTCTGTTGTTTTTTCTCAGACTCATGTTCTATAGATATGCATATATATGAGACAATATAAGTGACACATTTCCTAAAAGGGCAAAGAAATTAGAATTAATTTCTGCACTCTCAGATAAAAGGAACTGTATAAGATTGGCCTATTATAATATAGGTTATGTTATGAATAATAAGTGAAAAATACCACTAGCTAAATGAGGACATGTCTTTGTTTCTCTTGCATATGAAAATGCAGATATTGAAGCTGAAGTGATATCTTCTCAGTCATCTAGGACATTGCTTGCCTCTGAGTTTCCTTCTTACCAAGGTTGGTGAATTGAATACAGGACCTTCACCTTAATAGAGGGAACCTAAATTTGGTGGGTTGAATATATAACCTTCATACTGACAGGACACCAGCCCTTATGTGCAAATTCTCTTATGTGCAGAACGACAGGGCATAAGACAGAAGGATATGTACTCCACCTTCAGTACTGTGGTTCTAGTAGTGAGGGGAAAGTTTCAAACCAGTTTAGAGGCAAACAATAGTCTCTCGTATGGCATACGTATCCCTGTACCTTTCTCCCCACACAGAGAATGCACTCAACGCTGCCAGGGGGAAGGGTGAAAAATCTCATCCAGTCTCTGAAACTATCTCAAAGCTCAGGATCTATGGTGATACTCTGCCCCTTTATGTCAGAGTAAAGTTCTATTTAGATCCACAATTTGGGAGCCATCTTACCCAATATGCTTCAGTAGAGTTGTAATCTACTAACAGCAGTGCAGCACAAACTCTCATTTGCAAAAAGGAGGAGGAAGAGGAGGAGGAGGAGGGGGAGGAGGAGGAAGGGAAGGGAAGGGAAGCGAAGGAAGGAAGAAACAGAAGAAAGAAGAAATGTAAACACCTCAAAGAAGAAATGTAAACACTTCCAAGTTACTAGGCTATAGCAATTACCATATTCTCGTTGGTAGGACAAAGTCTGGTTCTGGTAGAGGAGTAAGTCTACTGCTTGGTTCATCTGGAAGCTCTTGGTTCTCCTCTCTGGGAGGAGCTGTCTCTACTATCCTCTTTAGTTACAGCTAAAGCAGGCCTTGGACATCTGCCTCTTTCCTAGCTTCCTTCCTACAGGTGGGAAGTTTGGGTTCTCCAAGTTGCTTTAGGGTTTGAACAATCACAAGTTTTGAAATGTCAGGCTTGTTTCAATTCCTTTCCCAAATTGGTAAGTATCTGGTCTATTTGTTTCTGATTGCCTCTTTGAGTAAGGAAAGCCAAAGACTCCTTTATATTTTTTTAAAGATTTATTTATTATTTTTTTCTTTTGCATATGTTTCCTTTTATTTAGCATAACATTTTAAAGACTCATTCTTTTAATGTTTATTCTTATTGCAAAGGTGATATACAGACTTTACAGTTATATAAGTCAGACAAAGAGTAGATTTCTTTTTTTCTTTTTTTATTGTGAGAATACCGTACAGAGGAGTTACAATTACATGGGCAAGATAACGAGTACATTTCTTATCAAGCATTGTTGCCTCCTTTTTGTTTCCCCTTCCCATCCTTTCCCATACTTCCACCACCTCCCCCCACCCCATCCTCCCCCTCCCCACCAAAGTTGTCAAGTTCGTTTTTTGACATATCAACTTATACATCTCATTGTTGCAATGGGTCTACTTGTATCCCTAGCTAAATGATTTGTTTTTGCCCTTCCCCTTCACAAATTATACTAACATCAAATACAGTGAAAACAGGGGTTATACCATGGGGGAGGGACATACAAAGCAACATAGAAATCATCTTTTAAATATGTTAGAAACAATTGCATGAAAGAAAAAAAAACAGGTTCCTCAAAAGACTCCACATAGAGCTCCCCTATGACCCAGCAATCCCACTTTTGGGCATTACCCAAATGATCACAAACAAGACCATACTAAAGCTATGTTTATTGCAGCATTATTTACTATAACTAAGATATGGAAGCAACAAGACCATACTAAAGCTATGTTTATTGCAGCATTATTTACTATAACTAAGATATGGAAGCAACCCAGCTGCCCCTCAATAGATGAATGGATCAAGAAAATGTGGTATATATACACAATGGAATTCTATGCCTCCATCAGAAAGAATGACATTGCCCCATTTGTTAGGAAATGGAAAGACTTGGAAAAAATTATATTAAGTGAAGTAAGCCAGGCCCAAAGAAACATAGGTCCCATGGTTTCCCTTATTTGCAATAACTAGTATATGTCTGAGTCAAGCAGAAAAGGTCAGATAAGTTGATGTTAGGGGAATGAACCCCAAGATTTATTTATTATTGTAAAGGTGATGTACAGAGGGGTTAGTTACATAAGTCAGGTACAGTTACATAAGTCACTGTTCTTTTTGAACAGTGCCATCTCTTCCCTTCCCCCACAAGTTGTATAGTTCATTTTCAACATAGTGTCTAGTGAGTATCATTGTTGCATTTGTTCATCCTTTGTCCCACCATTTCTACACTCCCCCTTACCCTCTCCAAAGCAGATACTACATAAATACAAAAGGTACAGAAAACAAAAACAATGACAAAGGAAAGAAAACAAAGCAAAATAACAAAAAACCCTCTTGTTTTCATTTCTTGGGATTCATTTTGATAAATACCATTTTATATGATTATATTCACATAGCTATTGAGCCCTTGTGATCCTCTAAGAATATTCTCCTTTGTTCTTACTGTGTGAATGTTTAGTCCTGTTTAACTTAATCATGTCCAAGTGTAAATTTTTTGTCTTTTACCATCCATTGTGTTTATTTGTAGATTGATAGGTACATTCTAATTACTACAAATGAGGGAAACCATACAACTTATGTTTCTTTGAGTCTGGCCTACTTTCACCTCACCATAGTTAGAATGGCTATTATCAAGAAAACTAACAATAACAGATGCTGCCGGGGATGTGGCCAAAACGGAATGATACTACACTGTTGATGGGAATGTAAAGTTGTTCAATCAATCTGGAAAGCAGAATAGATGTTTCTCAAAAGACTAAACATAGAGCTTCCCTATGACACATCAATTTCACTCTTGGGCATTTATCCAACAGACCACAAACAAGGCCACACCAAAGCTACCAGCACAGCCATATTCATTGTAATATTTTTACCATAGCCAACATGTGGAATTAACCCAGATATCCCTCAGTAGATGAATGGATCAAGAAAGTGTGGTTTATATGAACAATGGAATTTATGCTTTCATCAGGAAGATTGATTTTGTACCATTTATAAGGAAATGGAAAGACTTTAAGCTCTTTTTAAAAGCATGATTTGCTTTATCATTCATGGAGACTCCTGAGTTCTACTTACCATCCAGGCTCCTTGTCCTAGTTTTCTACAGCTGCCATGACAAAGAACCACAGACTTATAGCTGAAAAAGCAGAAATTGATTTTCAGTTTCAGATTTGTTGGAAATCCAAGATCAGAGTGTCAGCAAGGTTGGTTTATCTTCTTGGCTTGCAGCACCCATTTTCTTCCTATCTTTACACAGTCATCTCTGTGTGTGTGAGAGAGTGACCTAATTTCTTCTCAAAGAACACCAGTCATAATGAATTGGGTCCATCATCTTGGCTTCATTTAAACTTAAGTACCTTTTTAAAAACCCTGTCTCTAAATTTAGTCACATTCTGAGATGCAGGATTTGTAGGGGAACACAGTTCATCCCATAATATCAGAAAATGGGCTCAGATGGGAAAGCCACATGTTGAAATGTCTTCTGCTGCTAAGTTTTTCCCATCAGCAGGCAGAAATCCTCATTTTACAGAGGCTCAAAACAGATCTTTTTTTTCTGTTAAGTATATATATATTCTTTTTTAAAAAAAGGGTTTAATATGAATATAGGCAGAAGTCCTTGACTTTTTTATTTGTAAAATTGTCCAAATTTGATAGGCTTCTCCAATAACATAGATGACAGATCCTGTACAGAATTGTATTTACTTCCATTACTGCAGTGGGTCAGTTCTAATCAGAGCTAATCTTTTTCATACTTCTTTATTGAGGGTGACAGGCAATAACCTGTATTTTCCACCATCTGACTAGGTCTGTAGCTTGGATTGTCTCTTGGGTGTCACAGGATTTCCAAATGTTTTGCCACTGCAAAATATGGGGCTCCATACTGGCCTACAGTATCTGTACGTGTGCTGTTTGACATCACACATTTAAGCTGTGGTTATACATGAGATCTGCTTGACTATAACTAGTAGTGATTCACAATAACAGTAGCATAAGTAAGATAGCAATGTTCTCTGTCTCTCTCTTTAAAGTCCAGTTTTTGGCTGCTCAGAGCTGATATGGCAGGGCTATACTACATATGTATGGAACTCAGCTACTTCCACCTTTCTTCTGCACCATTTCTTGGAGTATGGTTTTTTCTGTTTTGATACTAACCAGTACTCTGGCCACTGCATCCATATTCCATGCAACAGGATAGATAAAGTAGACAAGGAGGAAATCATTTTTGTCCAACATCTGGGATGTTGTCACATTGCCAGGGGGAATGGCAGGTGCTTGGTCTTGTTGAAGAAAGAATTCAGGAGTATACATATAGAAAAAAATTTAACCAAGAAGATTGATTTCAGCAAAAACTAGATTTTTTTTTTTACAGTAGTGATTGCACTTGTGATAATACACCTCTGAAGGAAACGGAGGGTAGCCACCTTACTTCATGGTCAAGTACACTGGGGTCTCAGCTCCTAGGCACTTTTATGGATAGGCACTTTTGATGATTATGCAAGGATGTGCACATAATCATAGAGTTTTCTAAGAAATGGGAGGATATTTCCAAGAAATGGCACATAATGTTTGACTTACCTAATAAAGTAATGTCAGAACCAAGATGACAATTTAGGGAAAGATGCCTACCTTAATGTTGGTGAGGTGTCAGACTAATGTCTAGGATTGAAAAAGTCTCTTTTGGGGTTGTTACTGGGGATCACTGACTACCGAGATGTTAGCTAGTCAATTGTTACACCAATACAGCAGAGGGTTTGGCAACATGAGCCAAATGTGGTGCTGTACCTGTTTTGTGGCTTGTGTTATTGTTCCCTTTCTACCTGGCACAGAATAGAGCTGATGGAATGGAGGAAGCTGTTTATCACCAGTATTTTAGGGTGATCCCTGGTGTATCTAAATGCAAGATTGATGGGTTGATGCTGGTAGCGATGAGACTGGAATCAGGGTTCATTACAATGTCACCCTGGAACAAATTTTAGTTAACGTAAGTGTAATCTAAAGCAACACCATCATTACCTTTAATCCTTTGGAACTCACATTTAATGGGGAAGTGATTTGTTATAAACACTTTGGTGGCAGTATGAACCATAAATAATCCAAGTTTGGAAGAGACAGCCACCTTACTCAAATAGCCTTTTGGTGCAAAGAGCCAATAAAATGACCCCTACATTTGTAAAAAAGTAAAGACAAAGATGAATAATTCTTTAGAAAGCAGTTGACTTCCCCCCGCCCTGTGTATTGCTTCAGATAAAACCTAGGTTGTCACACGTGTCCTGTACAAACAGTAGCTTTATAAGATATGTCCAGAATCTGGATTTTCATCTAATTTTTGAGAGTGAAACTTATCATTTGCTAAATTTGGGTGTGAAGTAGAAAAAGATTTAATATGATTCTGTGACATTCAGTAAGTAGCAGTTTCCTAGACTTATGGATGTTAAAATTAGAAATAACTTTAAACTATCTTTCAGTTTTCTCATTTTACAAATGTGAAGTTGTTATGGGATTTACCTAAGTTTCTATGGTTGGCTTCTGGCTGACATGGAGTCTGAATTGAATTTTCTAGTCTATTGGTGTGGAATTTGCTTCATCAGAAAATAAAATTAGAATTTTTAAAATTGGCAGTGATTCATTCATTTTAATTTCGTTGCATATTTTCCCAGTTCCTCTGGGGGCAGTTCTAGGTGTACGTATTTTTAATTCTATTAAAACAAGAGATTTGAATTGACCTTTGGCCTGCTAGTATTTCAGTAGTTTTCTTTTTAGTCTTGTAGGATATAAAAGTTCGGGTGTTATTTCTTGCTCTTGTTGAAGAAATAAATAGAAAACTCAATATGGACATTCTTCCCAGGTGTCTAGTTAGTGAAGAAAACCAAGGATCAATGAAAACCAAGGATCAATGAAAACACTTATGAGGTTAGGGCAATTTTTTTCATGTTAATGAACGAATGTTTTATCATAAAGTATTTTGGATTTCTTGCAGGAGTCAAGTAATTGTGACGCTCAGACAATGAAATGAATATTTTTAAAGTTTCAAATAGGTTAGAAAATATTTCCATACGATTTTGCAAAGTGGTATCTGGGAAACTCATTTTTGACTGCAAATAGGAATTATTATGCTTGGGTCCCAGAAACCTTTCTCCCAGTCAAATAGAAAATATTGTCACTTCATCTGATCTGGTGTTTCATAAACAACCGATTCTGGTTTAGAGTAGGACTCTTGCTTTTGGAGTTCTCCAGACTAGTCTAGGCTTGCTTAGGATGCTTGCCCCATAACTTCTGAGTTAGACTGAGGCTAAGTGCTGTCATTGTTCCAAACACAGCTTTACTCCAACGCTTTTCTGGGTCATCATATTAAGATTTTCCCAGATGTAGCTTGGCCTCAGAAAGACTCAATGACTCAAGTTTCTGTTATATAAATAAGAAGGGTTTGTACTTAACAGCCTCAATTTATGTTGCTAGGGCTCATTATACTCTGTCCCAAACTACCATACCAAATTTCAAATGCAAAGGAATGTCATCTGTACTTTCCAAAATCTAAATGGTCCTTTCATAAAGAATGAAACCACTGAGATGCCTTTTTCTCTGTAACTTTGTGAAGCAGATACTGTGAATGGTCCTCCACATGGATTCTCAGTCTTCATCTCTTCATGATTGTTTGCTGGTATTTGGCTGAATATCTGTCTCTTCCTTTTGCTGATGTGGCTATTTGAGTCTATTTTGCCAGTGGACTATGGGGAAGCGTATGCCAAAAAATGTACGTGCTATGCTTCCTGCTCTTCTCACTGGATGGAGTCACTGAGAAATCAGAGATGGAAGCCATATCATGAAGATAATGACTCTGTCTTATCAGCCCTGCAACATTTACCTTTGACCTGTTAAATGAGAAAGCAATCATTTCTATCTTATTTGTTCTCTATCTTGGGTCTTTCTGCTAATGTCTCTGAGCCTTATTCTAGTTAGTTTTCTTCACTAGAATGGTCAAAGTCATTCCAAATCACTCAGACCTGAATGAAGAAAAACTTTGGTAAGAAAATTTTACCACCGAGAATAAGGTTCTCTTCAAAAGTAGTCTAAACAGCAGAAGCATTCTTAGCACAACTGCAGAACAGGAAAGTGTCTAACAGCCTCATGTAGCCAGAAGTTTGCTTGCTTTCTTCTAGTCCCTAGATGTTGCCTTAAAATAGGCCAAGCTGTGATGTGGGTTTTTAAAATTTTTTTTAATTTTTTGTCAACTTCCTCCCATTGTGCAGGTCTCAGCTGACAGTGTGGTATGATGCCTTCAGCTTTAGAACACTGACATAGGTTGCGGAATACAATTTGGGGAAGAATTATTATATTCAGAGTTTCCACTGTATGCCAGATACTAAGCTGTGTCATTGTGCAAACATTGTATGCTGTCCCTACTACAGCCCTGCCAAATCAGAGCTTTCAGGTGCACTGTGTTTCAGATGATGAAATACAGTATCAGAGAGGTTGAAAAGTCTGTTCAAGGTCACCTGGTAAGAAGAAGAGCTGGGATTGGAACTGATATCTATGCAATTCATGGGTTTGCCAATGGCAATCAAGGAAAGCATAGTAAAGCTATTTGGTAAGTGGGATAATCAGCAAAATATGCCATCTTTTTTAGTCTTCACCTTTGCCCTGGTTTATGCTCAGTTACTGGTATTGCCTTCTTGCATTTTACTTTCTAAAAGGAGCTCGCTTTAATGTTCAGAGAGTCAGGCATAATTCAGGATGTTGAAAAATTATTCATTCAAGCAGAACTGTATCAAAAAGATCCCTGGGTTTATGAAGTTCTGTACAGCATTATGTTTTTGGACAAATGGGTTGCCATTTAACAAAGTGTTTGATGAATACAATATATCTTTATATCAGAAAGTGATGCTTTTTTTTTTTTTAGCTTTCACTGAGCAGAGAGTCTTTCCTTATGCTGAACTTGGATGGATATTATGGCCATCTTACTGAATTAGGAAGAGCAGAAATACTTAGAATTCTTTAAGAGTCATTTCTGTCTGGGGAAGGAATTTGTCATGTTGTTCATTTTCCCCTCTTTGGATTAACAATCCAATATCCTAAAACCTGTTCTCATGTGTTTCTTACCTTTGTGAATGGCCTTGGACCTGTCTTCAAGTTTAAATTTTTTCTTTTCTTTTTTTTTTTTTTTGTCGGTTGTGCTTGAACTCTGGGCCTGGGTGCTGTCCCTCTAGCACTTCAACTCAAGGCTAGTGCTCTACCACTTGAGCCACAGCGCCACTTCCTACATTCTTTCTTTGTGAAATGTCACTCTGGGACAGCATCAACGGTTAAGTCCCATTCCTTTTTAGGGGCATAATACCATGCTAGGTGTCAGCTAGTCTTCACCACTATCTCTGAACAAAGAACTATTATTAGCTCTCTTCTACAATGGAGGAAACAGATGCTTAGAGAGATTAAGTACTGTATGTATTAGAGAATGAGATGAGATTGTTGCCAAACCTACTCTTAGAAAGTGATTGGGTTATTTTGTAGTTATAGTTTTATAAAATTCCTCAAATCATGGGGGAACTTCTTCAACTTCTAAAATGCCTAAGATGACCCTAGAAGATTCTGTTCTCAAAAGATTACTGAAGTTATCTGTAGAATCTTCTAAAAAGGGGGCAAAAAATTTGAGTGATTCATTCATTATTCTTGCTAGGAGAGGAATAGGGTGATGATTTTTGTAATAACTTTAAAAACTTTTCCTTCCTTCCTCCCTCCCTTCCTTCTGTCTTCCATCTCTCTCTCTCTGTCTTTGAGTTCCTCCCTCCTTCCGTTCCTTCCTTCCGTTCCTTCCTTCCTTCCTTCCTTCCTTCCTTCCTTCCTTCCCTCCTTCCCTCCCTTTACTTTTCTTTCTTCTCTCTTTGTCTCATTCTTGATAAAGTCTCACTTAATAGCTCAGTCTGGCCTGGAACTTGCTATGTTGTTCACTTCAACACATTGTTCTCCTGCCTCAGCTTCTAAATGCTGGGATAACAGGCAAAAAGAAGTTTTTTTTTTCTTTTTTTTCCAGGGCTGAGGACCGTATCCAGGGCCTTGCGTGCACCGGGCAGGCGCCCTTCCACTGGGCTAAACCCGCAGCCCCAAGAACTTTTTTTTTTTCTAAAGCAGTGTATCAGTTAGATTACATAAAAGCACAAATATGCAATCACAAGATGAATGAATAAAATATTCTCTTAATGTGTGTGATGGCTTGTGATATTGCTTGTATTTGTGATTGGCAATAAAGTTTATTATAATTAACAAAAGGAAGTTTCTCATGACAGCATAAAATAACCCATATGGAAATGAAGATGATAAACTGTCAGGACTCTCAGGTGACATTCACATCAATTCTGCATGTGAACAATTTAAAGAAAACTGTTCCATAAAATGAAAGTGTTTCTAAATTGATATTTTATGTGATTTTAAATATTTATATGACTCAGCTAGTGAATTAAGTATTATAAATAGATATTTGATTATTTTATCAGCATTCCTAAGAGTTTATATAATTGTAGTTACTAGGAAAAGTTTTCAATCTTCTTGAGAAGATGGAGAATTCCTTATAAGGAACATAGAGTAAAATATTCAAGTTCATGTAACTAAAAATGAGATAGCTGGGACTTGAGCCCAGATCTGTCTGACTCATGGGCTCATATTCCACATAGAGTACTGGACTTCCTCCTCTCTCCTACTCCTATTCTTCCTTTTCCTGTTCCTTCTTCCTCCTACCCCTACTCCCTCTCTCTCTTTCTCTTTATATATCTATATCTATATCTTAATCTCTCTTGGATGAGGATTGAAACCATGATCTTGAACATGCTAGGCTAGTACCTTATCATTAAGTTATACCACCAGAATGCATTCTATTTCTTAAATGTAGTTAGTAGACAATGTATAAATGTCTTTAAAACTTGTGTACCTTTTGGGTATATAAATATTGATTAGGTACAGTGCAATTAGGGCTCCAGTGTGTGTTGAATAATGAATGTTAATATTATTTTTCTTTCATTTGTTCTGTGTAGTAGCTTCTTATTATATTTAAAGGCTAATGCTTTTTCCAGAATAGCCTCATTTGGATCTACAACAGATAATTCCACTCTCAGAGATATTTCTGACCTATTATAATGTAGAAGTTACCTGAAGAGCTTTAGACAGATTGTATTATCCCTCTGGCTCTGTCTCTTTACTTGGATAACAAGATATTAATTCCTTATAATTGCTTTGCCTCTCCCCCAGTCACTCTTCCTCCTCCACCAACTGGAGAGATGTTTGGAAAAAAACTTGATGCTATAATACTACTGCCTAATGATGAGTAATTAATACACGATGAAAAACACAAAAGTATCTTGTACCATTATAGCTTCTTCTCCTCTCATCCACATACTCTACCAGCTACTCCCACATCTTTTGCTAAATGTAAAAGCAACTGATACAAACTATGTGATGCTACTTCTGGGTTTAATGCACCAAATATTTTGTTCCATTTATTGTCACAGGTGATTGGAGCCAGCCTTCACTCCTTCCTATAAGAAACGGACTTTTCCCTCCTTTGGTTGAACTCTACACGAAGGAAACCAATTTATTAAGTCAGTGGCAGTTACTTAGACTTTCAGACATATGGTCCACAAACTGCTTCATTCTGTTTTAAATCAGTTCTTCCTGATGGACTCCATTTTCTGGCATTTATGCCACAGGTAAAGTAATGAAGATACTTATTACAGCTTCCTGTTCATATTCTAAGACCTGGGGCTCTGAGGAACAGGATGTCTGTTCTCCAGCTGTTTTCCAACAGGAAGAAGGGATAAAATAAACAAAGCATAATGCAGTAGTTCATTTGAAACCACAGGTAATCCACAGCTGCAGTGAAAACAATTCAGGGTTGCCAAACAGGTCCACCAAACAGATTCACATCAGTAAAAGCAAATTCCAAATGCTTTCAGTCATTGTTTCTTCCAAGAAATTTATATCTAGAGTATAGGCAACCTGTAAATCCAGGTATGGATCAGTAGTAGTTAATTCCTCTGCATTTTAAATGATTAAAAAAATTTCATATAGGGCTGGGAAGGTGGCTCAGTGGTAGAGCGCTTGCCTTGCATGCATGAGGCCATGGGTTTGATTCCTCAGCACCACATAAGCAAAAGGAAAAAAAGCCAGAAGTGGTGCTGTGGCTCAAGTGGTGGAGCGCTAGCCTTGAGATGAAGAGCTGAGGGACAGCGCCCAGGCCCAGAGTTCAGGCCCCACGACGGGACCCCCCCCCCAAAAAAAAATTCATATATTGCCACAGGTGATTGAGGCTAGCTAGCATTTACTTCTTCCTCTTTTGGTTGAATTCTATATGAGAGTGGACAATTTATTAGGGCAGTGGCAGTTACTTAGATTTTCAGACGTGTGGTCCACAAATGGCTTCATTCTGTTTTAAATCGGTTCCTCCTTTGACACATGTGAAATATACTCAGGAAAAATTTCAATGTGAGCTGAATTGAATATGAAATATATCTGAATGGGGAAACCCTGCAAAATAAGAGGGCATCGTGTGTAACACTACTGCTAACATCTCAGGGCTTAGTTTAGGCAAACATTCTCTCCCCTCACCCCCCTAGATACCTGAAGGCAAACTAGTCAACTGAATATTCAGAAAAATTGTTAGATGAGTTGACCTTTTTTTGTGATAAACAGGTATTTACATGTCATGTGTAATATTTATGTGTAATGAATCCTAGGTGAGTTTGTATACATAATAGAGATGTAATATCTATTATATATAATATAATATATAAATTTAGGGCCTGAAGCTAATTTCTTACTTTGAAATGACCTTAATGAGCTGAAGGTAATAGATATCACACACAGGCATTGTGTTATGAGTTCACTGACAAGTAGCTGACTGAAATTCTCAATGTCCATGAACAAAACACTCTCAGAGAAAGACTAACTTACTTCTCAGTCATCTATAAGACCTAAAACCCCGAGCTTTTGAAATCTGTTCAATGATTTCTCAAAGATCTCCCCCCCTCCCCGTTTTGTTCATCGAAGGGAAGCAATACTTATTTCAGGGTCCTGTGTGATTCAGAATGGGCCTGAAATTAGATTAAATAAGCCAGGCAAAGTCACTGGCTTGAATGTTTCTGATGTCATCAAAGAACACTGGTGATAATGAAGTGGTCTTACCAAGCCACACATGCAGGGTAAAGTGATAGTCACCATGGAAACACTCATGCTCTAAACGGTATTACTCTATTATGCTTTGAAATTGTTTTTTAAACATTTGGTGGTGCTTTTTGGCTGTGCATTCACCAAGATGCAAACTCATTAAATGTGGTTATATATTGAGCATGGGAGTCATCTATAGTGACCAATTCTACCAGGGAAACTGAAGAGAGGAGCTCTGTCTTCCACCCTAGTACAGTCACAACTGGTCTTAAGATCTGCGATTGGCTAATGAAACCCTCTTCTAGGACTCTGACACTAGGATAAAGGAAACATGTTCAGGGCACTCATGACTTCAAGGTGAAAACATCTAATTCTGATGTTCTTGAAAACAAGACAATTGTGCCCTCTAATTCTTGGCATCAATACCCTGGAATTTGTATATTTTCTGGCCTGTTCTAGCTACCATTAAGACCTGTACATACTTCCAACAAGTTCTCTCTCTCTCTCTCTATCTTTCTCTCTCTCTCTCTCTCTTCCCCCCCCCCTCGTCAATCCTGGGACTTGAACTCTGGGCTTGGGTGCTGTCCCTGAACTCCTTTTACTAAAGGCTAGCACTCTACTACTTGAACCACAGTGCCACTTCTGGTCTTTTCTGTGATTAATTGGAGATAAGAGTCTCACAGACTTTCCTGCTCAGACTGGCTCTGAACAGTGATTCTCAGATCTCAGAGTCCTGCATAGCTAGGATTGTAGTTGTGAACCACCAGCACCTGGCTCAGTTTCTCTTTATTATTACAAGAATTACTTTGAATCAGTTTCCAATGGTTGCAGCCAGGCATCATAAAACAGTATCATAATCCAGAGTGTGGGTAAAGGGAGTTGTAGTAGGAACAACATGGTAGCTTGGAGAAAGTGGTACCTGCACCTGTTATAAAGCCAAGAAAGAATTGCCTTAGAAAGGAAGTGGGGAAAGAGGGCTTTGTAGATCAAGGAAATAACACAGGCAAAGGCTTGGAGGTTACAGAAGCTGGGGCCTGGTGTCACTCAGAGTGGCTTTGGTGTTTGCTATGTAATATGTATGTGCAGATGCACAGACAGAATTTGGCTCAGTAGTATGTCTAGTAAGGAGTATATGATCATAGGCTCTTAGGCTCTTTTCTCTGTTAGAATAAGCTTCTTTTAGTATTATAATGATACCTAACTCACCTAGAAAAAGGGTTTAATAATGTTTACTAAATGTTCAGTAAAAATAAAAGTGACTGTTTAGTTCATTTCCTCTAGGACACTTTGTCCCAGAGCTCTGTCAGGTTGTAAATGGTCTGGGTGCCAAAAATCTATGTTCCATCTGTGTGAAGTGTCCCTCAAAAACCTGTATTATCATACCAGTAAGTTAGGTAGTATTTGCATGGGGGAATGTTCTAGAGACTAGGGAACCTTGTATTTGGTTTTATACCTCTGGTGAAGAAGAGAATAAGGTATCATTCCTGTTAGATCTTTGAGTATTTACTTAAAATTTTTTTGTGTATGCTAAGTTCTTCACTTTCTTACTCAAGTCTTTCATGCTGCAACTCACCTCATTTCCTGTTGCTTTCTGCTCAGAGAATATGGGCATCATGAGTTCATCACCTTCCTTGGAAATAACAACCTTTCACATGCTTGACATTGATTACTAAATTGCGCTTGGCTTTCCCTTCCAGCTCTTTCAGTCTGCTTTCCAGCCTTTAATCATCTCTGTGGGTCTCTACTCAGTCCCGTCTCAGTGCACAAAGTGCCTCTTAAGGAACTTTTCTGTTTCAAAACAAACACCAAAGTTTCCAGGCCGGTTCAATGGGCAAAAGTAAAATAACTTTCTAAGAAAAAAAATCAAAAAAATACATTTCAGGAGTTTCTGAGATTTGAAATGATAAAAAAAATTACTGTGACCAGCTAATGTAGGAAGAAAATTTAAATATTTGCTCTTTTCAAACTTGTGTAGTTGTAAGCCAGCCTCCTCCTCCTCCTCCTCCTCCTCCTCCTCCTCTTCCTCCTTTTCCTCCTTCTTCTTTAACTTCCTAAAGGGACTGGAAAAGGTCAACCAAGGAATCTCTACAGAGTGTCTACTATTATGTGTTAGGCATTTTGTGTGGCTACAGAAAGTCAAGGAAAATGAGAGGTAGTTGTTCCTATCCAAGTGTTTCTAGTCTCGTAGTTGAGGCAGAAATAAGTCAGTGCCATTCAGTGTGATTGATAAGAGAGAATGAATAGGAGAATGGGGCAAGGTAGAGGTAGAAGGGAGGGGGTAGAAAGTTTAGTGGGTGAGACCAGTGGATTCTTGAAAAGAATTGAGGTTTTCTTTTTTAGGTTTGGAAGTTAGGTAAGGAAGAGGATGCCTTTTAACAGGCAGAGAGAGAGCGAGAGTGAGAGCAAGAGAGCGAGAGAGCGAGAACTACAAGAGTATGAAGACATAAAACAGCATGATTTGTCTGGTAATTAGCTTCATACAATGAACATGGAGCAAGAGGTGAGGCTGAAGGGATTGAGCCCAGAAGGCTTCATGCTCTTCCCAGAAGAGTTTGAATTTTGTACAATAATGGAAATCAGGATGTATTTGTAAGCAATACAGTAATCATTTAAGGAAATGATTAAGGAAAGCATCACGAGGAAGGAAACGGTTGACCTGACGGCAGATATAAGAGTTAAAAGGTGGTGGTGATAGAGAGTTGAGAAAAATAATGTGTGTCTGGTGAGTCATAATTAGGCAGAAAAGTGATGATTAGCTTAAGCTACTTGATTTTTGAGGCAACTCCATGGAAATTGGGAATGAACAAGTAAAAGGCATGCAATAGGATATGTAGAAAAGTTATAGTCATCCTTGGTGTGCTTAATTCCTGTCATTTTTCATATATCAAACATCCACAGATACTCAAGTTCCCTGTATAAAATGGTAAAGGTTTTGTGTATATCCTTTTTGCACCCTCTCGGATACCTTAAATTATCTCTAGATTACATATGCTACCTAATACAATGTAAATACTTCAAATAGATTTTAAACTGTGGTGCTTAGGGAATAATGACAAAGAAAGAAAAAGCTTATCCCTTTTTTTCCTCTCTATTTTTGACCTGTGCTTGATTGAATTTGAGGATTTAGATGAGGACTATAATCCTCAAGCGACTCTTCCAGCTTAGTTTTAGGTTCCAGAGAATAACAGTCTTTACCAGACTACAGGTTAAGGTTGCAGAGCTACAGAGCTGCCTTTCAAAGTCAATGCAGAGGATGTTTCAGAGTCATTGTTAGTTTTGGTATTGAGAATCAGTGAAAAACTCAGAAGAAAACAATTCCACAAAGGACTCTATCACCTATGACAGCCCACAGTGGGATCAGTAGAACAATTGGTAATCAGTGTGATTTACTATATAGGGTCTGTGTCTATATGACAGAGGATACAAAATATACCTTAGAAAGAGAGTCCAGCATGCTGTAATCCCAGCATTCAGGAGGCAGAGATCAGGAGAATTGTGAGTTCTGAGCCAGCTGGGGTTACATAGGGAGACAGTTTCAAAAAATAATTTAAGGAGTTGTGCATGTAGCTCAGTGGAAGCACTTCAAAAAGTATGAGCAGATCACTTTTCACTCACCAGAGTGAAAACAACGGGTCACCATAGAGCAAGACCAACTATTCAGTTGCTGTGATTGCCATATTTGATGACATTTTGAGGCAGGTCATAACTCTTGTGGAGACAAATTTCCTTGTTTTGGTTTTCTTTTCTCTCTGGGCCTAGTGATCATGAGAGGGAAGGTAAGTGTGGGTTTGGGTGGGGGACTGAGGAGAGTGAAGGGATCTGAGTTAGTGTGGGGGATGGGCTGGGGTAGTGGTGGAGAGAGAAGCATGGATGAGGGGTGACTGCCTGATGCAGAGAGGAATGGAACTTTTGAAGGATGAGGAATCCTTGAGGTGGAGGAAAATTACATGAGTAGGGTCATGAGTGGGGGAGAATCTTGAGGTGCAAAAGATGAGAAAAAATGAGATCAAATCTTTCTACAGGAGGTAGATTCTGAAAACCAATTTGGAAGGTTTTCTTTTTTCTTGCCAATTGGGTTTTAGAAGGCTTTGTGTGGACTCCTGATTGTTTTTCTTGGAAACCTTTCATTATCCTTCAAAGGGACAAAAATGAGCCAGGTTGAAGAGAACTGGAGAAATATGAATTCATGAGATTGTATTAGAAATGCAGGCTTAATCTCTGTGGTTATTAACTTTGATCTCTAATCTAATAATAGCAGTAGTTAGGCTTCTGGTGCTTTACATGCATTGGTGTAATGTTTACAACAATAGTATGAGGAAGGAATTATTTGAGAGATAACAAAGCTGAAGCCTAGGATGTGGATACTACGTTCACAGCTGTGTTGTCTGTCAAGGATGGAGTCAGGCTTTCAGAACCAGACCTCTTTGACTTCAGAGTTTTAGTCTCCTCATTTTGTTTCCTCCCAGCTCACTGCAGTAGGGAGTGCACAGGGCTAACCTGCAGACAGATTAGAGCTGTGTCAGAGGTAGCAGAATGGTATCTATGTCTTGCTTAAGGATCTTTGGCCCAACAGCTCAGCAGTATTTATCTCTTACTGGAGTGGTGGGCAATTCCTCTCAGTATTCCAACTGCAGTGGGGGGATGGGGGTGAAGAGGGATGGGGGGTGGGGGGTGACATGCAGTGTTAGAATCATACTACTGGCTGGCCTTTGAGCCTTACTGTGGCTGTCCCCTCAAGTTCTGGTTTACCCCTATTAAGCCCTATGACTAGAACCAGATGGTAAGGTGCGTGCTGGGTAATTGGAAAGTAAAGGCAGCTAAAGAGGATCCTGATTGGGCAAGAGCACCCAAGGGTCCATCAACAGCGCTTTGTTTGTCTGGGTACTCTCCCTTCATGGACAGTTGGTCTCAACTTCTGTCAATGATGCATGGTTTCCTGATGTTCCTGATATGAGATGAGGAGATCATACATTGCTAATTGGTATAACTTAAAAAATTTATTTTGTGGAACTCTTTTCCTGACTTTAAGGATACTCTTGGATCACAAGGTCATCAATAGACAGTTAATGAGCACATACTATATTTTCATCACTGTTCTAGGAATTGGTTATGTCATTGAGGAGAATAAACAAAAAGTATTGCCCTGTTGAGTTTGAATGTTGAACAGATAAATACTCTTTTTTGTTTTCTGGAGATATGTCCATAAAGCCAAATCAGCTATTTTAATGAATATATAAAAGTTCTAGTTTTTAGAGATGAGCACAAAGTTAGTTCACTATTCTATGCTTCACATGAGATAAGGCTTCACATGAGCCTATTATCAATGAGAATATGCCAAATTCCCTAATATGGATACTACAAAAGTGAAGCAGGGATTAAGAAGCAGAAGAAATCCTATATTTTATAAGAATTAGGAACCATGGAATGACACTGGGTTGTTTCTTTTAAAGGACTGTAGGAATTTTGATTGCTGAGATTAATGGGGAGTCCTGTCAGATAGAAAGACCAGCATGGTGAGTTCATGGATGTACTTGGGGAAGACCAAGAAAGCCAGTTTGGGAGATGAACATTAGGAAAATAATGTTGGTGGACATTGTGAAGGGCAAATCTTTTGCTATTTCTTGTTTTTGTAGGCAAAGGGAAAGTCACTTGAGGTTTAGGGTTATGGAAAAGACAGGATTAGAACACTTCTCTAAAAGAAGAGTAATTGATTTCTTGAGCAATTATACAGTAGTCACTTTAGTTACATCATTTTATTTTATTTTTTTAATTACATCATTTTATACACTACTGTAATGAATGGCCACATTATGGAGAAAATTGAGGCTAAGAGAATTTGGGAAATATCACTCAAGGTCACATGACTCGAAAGAGATAAAACCAGGGTTTGAGTACAAATCAGGTTGTGAAATTTTTGTTTCTCAATAATGGAGTCTGTGGTAGTCCACAGAGAAGATACAAGAATTGAGTAGAGGAGTTGAGAATAGCAGAAGGAATTGATTATTAAGGCTAGATGGGAATAATATGTTGGAAATGGGTCTTGGAGAATTTTGCAATGGAATATAAAAATGGATGGGAGGAAAAAAAATGAAAGAGATGAAAGGGTGAACAGTGATTTTAGTTTCTACTCCATGGAACAGTGGTGCCATTATGGAAGATGGGAAGCTGAGTAGAAGAACCGGTTTTGTGGAGGACAAGGATGAGTTTGGTTTTGAACATTTGCTTTGTGGTATCAGAGGAACAACCAGAGATCTGGCTGGAAGATTACAATGAATATTTGAGCTCATGGTGAAAGAATTGGGAGCAATTCATGTAAAAGTAATTGCTCAATTGGATAATATCACTAGGAGAAAAGTATATTTGGACAAGAGTAGAGGGCCAAACCAAGATTAGAAACTGGGTTTTAGGGTAAGAAGAGTCAACAAAGGATTCGATTGTTATTTTTTGAAATTATGACTGTAACAAGAAGAGTCCATAAAGAGAAGTCAGTGAAGACTGACTCATATCCAAGAGACTAGGATGTGGGATCTTGAGTGTCTTACAATGACTGCTTATGTTTTCTTTGTATGTTTGTTTGCATAACTTTTTTCCCACTTGTAGAAGTGACTTAGAATGGCTTCCTGTCATCATAGCAGTGTCCTGCTTCAAAAACTACGGTGTCTCAGGTCTTGGCTATTACTGGATATGTATGAACTCACACATTGACACTCCTTTTGGGTAGGGTTTTAGCAATTGCTCTGAAAATCCTGCTGATAGTGGTTGTTCTCCTGCTGGAGAGTCTCTTTCTGACTTTCCCCCCATCTCTGTTTCTGTCCTTCTCTTATAATCCTGGTGGGAGAACATAATAATGTTTGGAGTCCTAAGTGGAAAGACATTGGAAAAAGCTGAAGTGAAGGCTTTAATTTCACTCTAACTTGGTACCTTGGATCTGTCTCTATTTTGGTAAAGATATAGGAAGCCAGTGCAATCTACCTTTCATAGTTTATGGAGATCATAGATTACCAGAAAGAAATACAGGAAACAAGGCAACAAAACTGTAATCAAAAATTTTTAAATGCTAAGTGAGTATTCCTTTTACCCATGATAAAAATTGGCTGTGAAGAAGTATGGCAACCTCCCACCCTGGCCCCCCCCCAAAAAAAAGATCAGTATTAGTGAATTTATGAAGTTGTTGTTCATGATATTTTGACTAAATTCTGTTCTTAGTTTCTCTTCTATAGTCTCATTTCTTTTCTTCAAGTCACTTGTATCTGAGTTTTGTTTTGTTTACTGATCAATTACTTAAATCCAGAGAAAGGTGTGGAAAATGGTAGACAATAGATATTTGTTCAATTCATGTGTCCCTCTGTCCACTTGTCCATTCATGCAGTCACTCATTGTGTATTATTCATTTATCTATCAAATAGATAGATATTTTTATCTGCCAATATTTGGGGGATGAAAAGACAAATGAGAAGTTGATCCTTCTCTAAACTCATAAGCACAACAGTGACATAATCAGAACCACAATTCCTCTGATGAATAATGTAGGAGACCTCTGCACCCTTGACATGGGCTATAGTGGAGAGGAAGAGGGCAGTGGAGGTCACAGGAGGCTTCCAGAAGAAGGAAACCTCCCTTCCTGTACTTTAGAGATCTCCTGGTATTGATTATCTTTTTGCTTTCTCTTATCTTAAACCTCTTCCTGTCTACCAAGTCTTTCCCACCAACTCTTAGCTGTGTTCAAGCCTCCAGCATTTTAAGAAAAACAACCCTTGAAACTTGTATCCTTCCATGTTCATACCCTCACTTATCTTTTTATTTTTAAGAATTAGCCCTTTTCTCTTTTCTTTTACTTCTAAATCCATTGAAATCTGGCTCTCATCCTGCCTTCTCCCTCAAACTCATATCTCAGTTGCCAAATCCAATGGAGATTATCCAGCCCTTTCCTTTTGTATCTCCTTACCTATATTTGCTAATGTGGATGACTCCTTAATGATCAGCCTCTCCTACTCCCTCCACATCTCTAGTTTTCCCTTTTCTTCTCAGACTGCTTCTTCTCGCTGCATGCAAACTGTTCCACAGCTCAAATTTAAAGATTGGTAAATGTTGGGAATTCCTGAGGGATCACTTGATACTCTCTGTTTTTCTTTCTGAGAAAACTTGCCTGTTATGATTCTAGGATAATTTTTTTAATGTTTTTTTTTTTGTATTTGTTTTTCTGCTTATGTGGTGCTGAGGAATCGAACCCAGGGCCTCATGCATGCAAGGCAAGTACTCTACCACTGAGCCACCTTCCCAGCCCCCTCTAGGATAATTTTTTTATCCTGATGATTCCTACATGATTTTATCCACTCAAGATCAATCATTGGAACATCCAACAGTACATCTGCATTCAGTAATTCTATGCAATAAATGCTTCCCTCATCCTCACCATTTGCAAAACACTTTTCTAGAGATGGAGATTCAAAAGTGAGCGAAGTCCTTGTTTTTATGCAACTTCTAGTAAAACATGCAGTCTCTTTCCCCCCCACCTCTCTCTCTTTTCTTTGTCTCTCTCTTTCTTTGTCTCTGTCTGTCTCTATCTGTCTCTCTTTGTCTCTCTGTCTCTCTGTCTCTCACACACACACTCATACACACATACTGTCAGGTATTGTAAATTGCTATGGTGAAAAACAGACAAGAGAGTACTGGGGTCTGGGTGGAAGGTTTGTGGTTTTGTTCTTTCTAAAAGGTGATCAGTAAGTCTTCTCTAATCAGATGGCATTTACCCAGAGATCTGAATGAAGAGAGGAGGGGAGTGAGCCATGTGGATACCTGGGAGAAGAGTTCAATTGCCAGAAACAAAAAGAGCAAGTCTGAATTGCCATTACCATCACTCTCCATCATCTTCAACTAGGCTGAGGAAGGAATTCCAGATGGGGAGAGTTTTCTACTCTGGGACCTTAGGTAGATAATAAAAGGAAAAAGTGACAGGTCCCATTTCTATATTCTCTCTTCTTGCCCTGACATTCAGCAAATGGACTTCTCTTCTTGTTTGATGTAGTTGAATCATCCAGATGGGATAGGAAGAATTGAAATAGTCTCTATAAATTACTAGCTATCCCTGAAGCCACTAGCAGCAATTATCTTCCCCCACAAGCCACTCTTCCACCCACATTCTCCCGGTCAGTGACAGACACCAACATCCACCCTGTTCCCAAGCCAGAAATATGAGCATTACTCTCCCTCATTCCTAATGCCCAATCCACCACCAAGTTCCTGTCAGCGGTGTCTTGCCTCAAATCTGTCCCTCCATCTGTGTTGCATTTACTGAAAAGTAACTCTCATCTTTGATCTGGGTGACTCCTCCCGACTCTTAACCATTTTCTCTTGTCAGTCCCTCCTCTCATCTCTTATCTGCAGGGCAGCTACAAGAGCTATCTCTAAAACAGAAATCTAATCTTAAACTTTGAAATGACTCTTCATTGCCCAAGGGAAAGATACTCTATTGCCCCCAGTACTTTATACTCCTGGCAGAGGGAGATAGGTTGAATTCCTCAATGGGACCATGTTGGTTGCTGTTTTTCTTTTTCTTTTTTCCCCCTAACATCCATGTATTAGGCCATTGTAATTGCACACATAGGCTACTCTATGAAGATTAGAGCAAAGGACTCTGACTAGTGGAATAGCACAACAGTGTAAAAATCTTTTCAGATGAAATGAAGGTAACTAACAGCCTGATAAGGCAGGCTATATAGGTTGGACTACCTCTTATAAGATCATATTCTAGGAAAAAGGCAATGTTTTTTAAGGCCAAGTTTCTTCTGACTGGTTTACAGAAGTCAGAGAGAATGGAAGCATTAGAGGGAACAATGTGAAGGAAAGTTTCTGTTGTTAACTTCGTAGATAGACTCACAAAAGTGACCTAGTGTGGTTTCTAGAAATGCCACTGAGGTGACAGCCTGCAAGGAAGCAGCAGCTCCAAGCCCTGTAACCACAATGAAATGAAATGAATTCATTCAACTCTATGAGCATAGGAACAGAGGACTGCTCAGGTTTTAGACAAGACACTTGAATTCAGCCTCTTGTTATCCTCAGAAGACACTTGAATTCAGCTTCTTGTTATTCTCAGAAACAGTTACAGTCATCCAATGTGGATCTCTTAACAAATGTATCTTCATGTTCCAAGAAGATAACTTTGTGTCTGCTGTGGCTCCTTCCTGTAATGCTAGCCACTCAGGAGGCTGAGATCCGAGGGTCATGGTTCAAAATCAGTTGGGGCAGGACAGTCTGTGAAACTATCTCCAATAAACGACTCCTCAGAAAACCAGAAGAGCTCTGGCTCAAATGATAGACCACTGTCTTTGAGCAAAAGAAGTTCAAGACAGGGCTCAGGCCCTGAGTTAATAAACAAAATGCCAAAAAGGAAGAAGAAGAGGAGGAGGAGGAGGAGGAGGAGGAGGAAGAGGAGGAGGAAGAGGAGGAAGAAGAGGAAGAAGGAGGAGGAGGAGGAGAAGAAAACTTTGTGGACATTTGTTGTGCAGCAATAAAGAATCAATAGAATTTTCAATAAGTAATGCTTGTACTAATTTTAGATTTTTCACAGAAAGATGCTAATCATATCCTCTGCTTTACAAATTGTTTTTCATTTGAATCATAATAAAAGGGCAAAGAACACTGAGGTTTCACAGAGGACTAAATGCTATACTACTTGGCAATGGATGCTTTCTTTTTTAAAAAAAATAGTATCCATATTGCCAGATATGAGAGGTACTGTTCACTACCTCCAGGCTACAGAGGAAAAACAGAAGCTTGGACAAACAAATAACCTGTTGAAAGTCATCTTGCCAGCCATGGGCAGAATCAGGCATTGACTAGTCTACCCTATAGACAGACTTGTCAAAAGGTTCAGTGTTTCCATTCTACCTGCAACCTTTCACTGTACCTCTGAGAAGGGTGTGATAAACTAGCTGATTAAACTATAGAACTGAGTGGTGGGGTGATTTTCAGGTCCAAGTTTGGTGCTGTTTCTATATGGGACAGGTCAGAGAATCATTCTGGACATAGCATCAATTTACTCTTCTTTATGTTTTGTTGTAATCTAGACAGGGAGAAAGAAGATGAAAATGAAAAGTAATTGGAAGGAAATGGTTAGAACTAATAAAAAAAAAGGTTTGATGTGGGTTTAAAAGCAGAAGGTTAGTCACAGATGGAACCAATTTGGCAATTCCCTGTTTCATGTCCATTCAAGCATGGGCAGGTGTCCTTTTTCATGTGTTATAGTAAGCTTGAGGCTGTCTGCCTTGTGCCAAGAAAAAAAAAAGCAATTAAATATTTTAATATTTCCTGCCTATAAACTGTTCTTTGTTTTATTACTTCAAATGCACTGGATTTAAAAGGAGGTGTGAAAGACTCTGAAGCCATTAATAAAAGGCTGCAGCCGCTTGAGGAGAAGGATGTTTTGAAAGGAATGTTTGGGGTCAGTCGTAGAGTATTGATTTATGATGGCCTCCAAATTGATACAGAAGCATGAGGCAAATACTTTCAGTGTTTCCGGGATATATTAGGGCAGAATATAATGAGCTCTTTCCTGAGGGGAAACATCTAAAGGGATTAAAGGGAGAGGTATGGAGGCAGAAGTTCAGAAGTTATGTACAAGAAAGAGTCAGCATAAATAAATAAATAAATAATAAATAAATAAGGCCAATGTTTTCCCAGAGTAAGTAGAGTCATTGGTGAATTTCATGTGGTTTGTTTGTAAGTTTTCACTTTGAAAGAAATGTTGATACTTAGGGATTGAGTGATTTATTTGAGTGTTTGAGGGCTGCAAATAGAGATGTTCCTTGAAGTTAAAAATCAAGATGTGATTCGAGTTTTTTCCTCCCTTACAAACAACTAAAAGGAACGCAGGTGCTATTTTTCAAAGGTCTTACACTTTATTCAGGAAGCTGTTCTTTTTTGCCTTTTCAGGGATGGGATGGAAGGGAAGTCAAAGGGTAAAGCCTGTTAGAGATTCATTTGAACCCAGCACAGCTTTGTCTAATGTACTACATACAAGCTCATGCTGAATGCCGGGAAGATCCAAAGCTAGCTGTTGCCCTCACCCTTTGTCTCCTGGAGTGTTGGCCTGCTGAAATCTTTCTGAACATGCTGTAAGATTTTTTTTAAAAGCTTTGTTCATTCCCATGGCACTTTCCCATGTGTGGCTATGAACCAACTTATTTTTTTAATTTTTAAAATAATTCACTCCACGATTGACTTAAATTTAGCCTCATCTTAAGCAGTGCCTGTGAAGTCTTGGGTTTCATTTATTAGCTGGACCTTTATAATTGTATTTTTCAAATAAAGTGTAGTAGTAGTTTTCTGTGAAACCACTAGGGTCAGACAGAGATTGAAATTTTAGAACATTTTTGGATCTTACAAAGATAATAAAATACATGTACTATATATTTTACAGCACAACTGTATGGGGTATGAACAATACTTCAGAAACAAAAGATGGCTGCTTTTACAGTGAGGCAGCTGATATTTTCACTAGGTAGAATGAGGGGAAACTAAAGATGCTAAATAATCTCATGTTAACTGGAAACCTTTTGGGATTTCATAACTACAAGTAAGGAGCTGGAGATCTCTCAGTACAATTTTAAAAAGTCAATGTAGCTGGGTGTTGGTGGCTCATACCTATAATCCTAAGCTACTCAGGAGGCTGAGATCTGAGCATCACAGTTCAAAGCCAGGCTTGGCAGGAAAGTCTGTGAGACTCTTATCTCCAATTAACCAGCAGAAATCCCTAAGTAGAGCTACAGCTCAAAGTGGTAGAGTGCTAACCTTGAGTGAAAGAACTCAGGAATAGCACCCAAGCCCTGGGATTAAGCCCCACGACCACTACCATCACCTCCAACAACAGCAATAAAAGTTAAAAAGTTGATGTATTACAGAATCCCACAGATTCCACTCCCAAACTACTCAAGCTGATTCAAAACTTTGGCAAAGTAGCAGGGTATAAAATTAACCCTCAAAAATCAATGGCTTGGGGCTGGGAGGGTGGCTCAGTGGTAGAACACTTGCCTTGCATGCTTGAGGCCCTGGGTTCGATTCCTCAGCACCACATAAGCAAAAAGAAAAAAGCCAGAAGTGGCGCTGTGGCTCAAGTGGTAGAGTGCTAGCCTTGAGCTGAAGAGCTGAGGGACAGCGCCCAGACCCAGAGTTCAGGCCCCATGACCAGACCCCCCCCCAAAAAAAAATCAATGGCTTTTCTGTATGCCAACAATGAGAAAAGTGTGGCTGAAATTAGGAAAGCGATTCCATTCGTAATAGCCCCACAAAAGGGACCTCTATGATGAAAACCTTAAAAACTTGAAAAAGGAAATCATAACAGAACGTAGAAAGTGGCAAAAACTCCCATGCTCCTGGATTGGAAAGCTCAACATCATGAAAATGGCAATACTTCCCAAGGCTATCTACAAATTCAATGCGATACCTATCAATATTCCAACCTCATTCTTCAAGGAAATAGAAAAGGCAATCCAAAAATTCATATGGAACCATAAAAGACCTCGAATAGCAAAAACTATCCTTAACAGAAATAACAGTGCTGGTAGAATATCAATACCAAATTTCAAACTCTACTATAAAGCCATAGTAATCAAAACAGCTTGGTACTGGCACAAGAAAAGACCTCAGGACCAATGGAATAGAATTGAAAACCCAGAAATGAACCTAAAGAACTATAGCGATCTAATCTTTGATAAGGGAGCTAAAAAAATAGAATGGAAGAAAGACAGCCTCTTCAGTAAATGGTGCTGGCAAAATTGGTTAACTACTTGTAGAAAACTAAAGCTAGATCCTTATATATCACCCTGCACCAGAATCAACTCCAAATGGATCAAAGACCTCAGAGTCAAAGCAGGCACGCTGAAAACATTACAGGATGGAATAGGAGAAACCCTAGGTCTCCTTGTCACAGGCCAAAATTTTCTTTAAATAGAGACCCAGAAACACAACAAATCAAAGAAAAGTTGGACAAATGGGACTGCATGAAATTGCAGAGCTTCTGCATGGCAAAGGACATAGGTAGCAAGATCAATAGAAAGCCCACGCATTGGGAGAAGATCTTCACTAGCCATACAATGGACAAGAGTCTCATATCTAAAATATACCTGGAACTCAAAAAATTAAACCCCCAACTGTCCAATAAATAAGTGGGCTAAAGACTTAAAGAGAAAACTCTCTGAAGAGGAAAGAAGGATGGCCAATAGACACATGAAGAAATGCTCAACCTTCCTAGCCATAAAAGAAATGCAAATCAAAACAACATTGAGATACCACCTCATCCCAGTTACCATGGTTATAATGAAGAACTCAATAACAACAGATGCTGGAGGGGATGTGGACAGAAGGGAACCTTACTTCATTGTTGGTGGGAGTGTAAACTTGTTCAACCACTTTGGAAAGCAGTATGGAGGTTCCTCAAAAGATTCCACATAGAGCTCCCCTATGACCCAGCAATCCCACTTTGGGGCATTTACCCAAATGATCACAAACAAGACCACACTAAAGCTACCAGCACGACTATGTTTATTGTAGCATTATTTACTATAGCTAAGATATGGAAGCAACCCAGCTGCTCCTCAGTAGATGAATGGATCAAGAAAATGTGGTATATATACACAATGGAATTCTATGCCTCCATCAGAAAGAATGCCATTGCCCCATTTGTTAGGAAATGGAAAGGCTTGGAAAAAATTATATTAAGTGAAGTAAGCCAGGCCCAAAGAAACATAGGTCCCATGGTTTCCCTTATTTGCAATAGCTAGTATATGTCTGAGTCAAGCAGAAAAGGTCAGATAAGTTGATGTTAGGGAAATGAACCCTAAGATATGTATTCAAATGTTTTTTTTTCATGCGATTGTTTCTAACACATTTATAAGATTATTTCTTTGTTGCTTTGTATGACCCTCCCCCACAGTATAACCCCTGCTTTCACTGCATTTGATGTCTGTATAATTTGTGGAGGGGAAGGGGCAAAACAAATCGTTTAAATAGGGATACAGGTAGACCCATTGCAACAATGAGATGTACAAGTCGTTATGTTGAAAACGAACTTTACAACTTTGATAACTTTGGTGTGGGGTGGGGGGGGTAGCAGGGAGGATTGGGTGGGGGGTGGGGGAGGATGGGAAGGGATGGGAAGGGGAAACAAAGGAGGAGGCTACAATGCTTGATAAGAGAAATGTACTCGTTATCTTGCCCATGTAATTGTAACCCCTCTGTTCAGTATTTTCACACACAAAAAAGTTGATGTACTACAGAAAAAAGTCAGTAATGTCCAATGCATAAATAATCTCACCTTTCTCAGAAATTTAAATGAATGCTTTTTAATTATTTTTGCTGAAGTATAAATATAACACACACTGAGTAAAGAACTTAAAGAGTAATGATCTTAAGTACTTAGAACAGTGACTATATATAAATCATACACACATATACACAGATTTCCTTGGTTATTTCTCAGTCAGTTACCAAATTGGTGTCCAAATTTGAGTTCTGTCATTTCTTTGTTTTAGCATAATATCTGGGAGAATCCCTCATGTTACTGTACCAATAGCTCGCTCTTTGTTATTGTTGTGTAATATTTCTCTGCTAATTTTTCTCACTTTATAGATGTTATACCTAATACTTCGATTTTCTTAGATTAAAAATATGGTCTTTCTCTTCAAAAGACAGGCAAGGGCAAGGCATAGTAGTACATGCGAATAATCCCAGCTACTTGGGAAGTGTACTAGGAAGATTATAAACTGAGGCTGGCTGGTGCAAAAAAGCATGAGACCCTACCTAAAAAATAAATTAAATCGGGGCAGGGAAGTTGACTTAGGGGTGGAGTGCTTGCCTTGCATGCATGAGCCCCTGGGTTCGATTCCTCAGCACCACATAAGCAGAAAAAAACTGGAAATGGCACTGTGGCTCAAGTGGTAGGGCCCTAGCCTTGAGCTGAAGAGCTGAGGGACAGCACCCAGCCCTGATTTCAGGATCCGTGACTGACAAAATAAATAAATAAACGAAATCAAAAAGGAACAGGGATATGGCTCAAGTGATAGAGCTTCCAGACCCTACTCCATTATGGCTGGGGGTGGGGAGGGGTTGGGAGGGAAGGAATAAAATGAAGACAGACAATCATCTAAAGAAAATTTTTATTGGGAAATTTGGAAGCTTCTGGCAGAACTCACCAAGACTGCCTTCCTACCAGCCAATGTAGAAAAACCACGATCCTGTTGAGATGCTATATATAAACAGCGGCTATATTAATTTCCCTTCTTTTTTTTTATCACTGTGGTGTAGATGCAAGCTGCTAGCTTCATCAAATAAAAAGAGATGGGGAAATTCTGAAGAAACATTTTGATTTAATTTTTGGATAGTGTAAAACTTTAAAAGAGGAAAATTAAAAACCCATATCGTTATTGAGCTAGCTGATGATAAGACATGAAAGTCTTTCAAGTGAATTCTATGCTAAATTTGGTTTGGCACATTATGTTCAGGCCAGCTGTGTGTGGAATGGAGCGAGCAACAGCGAATATGGGAGCTATCATGGCAGCTTTCTACTTCCTTTTGAGGTCCTTTGCAGCCTGGCTTTGTTTAAGACATGGGGGTTGGTGTGAATTACTGGAACATGAGAAACACTCACTCTCCGAATACAAAAGCACATGCCAGAAGCAAAGAGAAAGAATGATCAGACTTTGGCTAATTTTGACTGATAAGGAGAATTGAAAACTGAATGACCCAAGACAAGTTGGAACCTAGTTTGGAAGGAGTCAAATAAAGTATTATACGGTGTCCTTGACTAAAACACTCAACAAATGGCCACAGAAGTTCTCTCTAATCAAAAAAAATCAAAGGGCCTCAAAACATTAGAGCTGGACCTGGTGGCACATGGCCTGTAATCCCAGGATCTGACAAGGTAGGATACGGAAGGACCATATCCCAATTTCTAGGCTAGTCTACGTAGTAAGACCCTGTCTCAAAAGAATAGAGATCTTTTATATGTACCTTATCTTATTAAGAGCAGGTCGCAAAGTAGCATGTAGGCTTAAAAATCCCTTGTCTGTCTTCTCACTATGCCAACTTACATAAGTACATTAACTCTGTAATTGTGAACTTTGACATTGTTTGTTTTTTCTTTACATGCAGAATTTTCATAAGTGTATCAAGTGAAGCAGTTCCATGCTGGGGAATTTGAAAGTTAAATAAGACTCAGTTGCCTCTTATTTCAAAATACAAGTTCTAATCCACAGCAAACTAGCTATTTCAGAGCTGAAGGTATATGGAGAGCTAGAATTTTCTCTAACCTGTCTTTCTTTTTCTTTAAAATGGTATTATAAAGGTGATCTACAGAGGGGTTGCAGTCACAAAAGTCAGGGAATGAGTACATTTCTTTTTGGCCAACGTCACCCCTTCCCTTGCTTTGACCTTTAGTTTGGTACATGTCACCAGCCCGTTTTCAATTTGACTTGTTGGGGCTGATTTTTTTCCCAAGAACTCAATCAAAATACTAACAGAGCTAGCCACATGCTTGTGTTTCCTGTCCTTATTTTTTAAAATGAAATATTTTAAATCAAGTATTGTTTAAAATCAAGTAGTAGGTTAGGTTATGGAGAATTTATGGTCTGAGAATCTGCATAAGCAGGAAAAGAGAGGAACAAGTACAAAGAAACTCAAGGGTGCATTCATAGGTTATAATTGAAAGTTAATGTTTTCTTGGATAAGTTTAACCAAGCCACTTAAAACCAGCTACAAACCTGATGGCTAGTTAGAACTATCATGCTAAAAAATATGACTCTGCTTAATGTATTTGATTACACTTTGTTTTACAGACTGTCTGATAATTACAATAGGTTCAAATCTGGGCCAACATATTGTTCCCCAGCTGGTTTTTCTTTTGAGCAAGGGTCTCTCTATGTAGCTTAGGCTAATAGTCCGTCTGCCTATTATACCACTACTCAGAGCTTCCTCCCCTCCCCAAGTGTGCTCTTATATATAACTAGAACACCTTTCAATAGAAGTTTGCACCAAAGACTCTAACTACATCATCGGATCAGAAGCAAAATGAACTTGAACTGAGTCTTAGGTTAAACGTATCTTATTTTAGTATTCTCTGGCCTGGAAGAGGCAGGAAACAAAATATCAGTTTGATCTTATGGATATTGCTTATAAAAGAGGGAGACAAGTTGGGTGAGTTAGGCTGGTAATTATAGCTACCCAGGAAGACTGAGACCTAGAGAATTGAGGTTCTAAGTCAGCCATGGAAAAAAAGTCTGTGAGACTCCATGTCCAACTGACCAGCAAAATGCCTAACTAGAGGTATGGCTTACGTGGTAGAGTATCACCATGAGCAAGTAGGCTGCGTGAGAGCATGAGGGTATGAGTTCAAGCCTCAGTACCAGCACATCTACAGACCTCTTTAAAACGTCTTTATTTTGTCTTTGATACCTAAGAAATATATATGTACACCTATGCTTTCATATAGTTAAAAACCTTTTATATAAACATATATAATATATACATATATAACATATATTAAATATATATTTTTCTGCAAAAGTGATTAGAACTCCAGGTATTTAAGAAAAGTTATGAAAAATGTGAACTGTAACAATTTGTTTTCTGATTGGATAGCAAAAACTCCTTTACTCTTCCCCTTTCTCCTAGGGTGTTACATATTATAAATCTTACTTTTCTTTATTTTTCTCCATTGGCAAACCACATTATAAATATTCTATAAATGTGCATTGATAAATTTAAGACACTGTGTTGGTGTTTCAGATATAAAGATAAATGTACCCATTTCCTCTCCGCCCCCCTTCCCCCTACTTCCCCTGCCCATTGATGGCTATTTGTTTCTGGATTTCATTCCTTTAAAACATATTGCATCATTGCCAAAACAAAACAAAAGCAAGCATCAACAAAAAGGACCCAAACAAGACAACAAACCCACTCAAAACTTCCAACTATACTCAACTACACATGTACATGCATGAGGCTTTTGAGATGTTGAAATTCTAATGTTGCTTTAATGCAAGCATTTCTTTTCCTTTTAAAGACATGTAACACTAGTGTTTCTGCGGTGTAAAGAATGTGTTGGGTTTTAGGTTTTCATGCCCAAGTTAAGTAACTCAGAGCCTTAGTGCTAACAATGAAAGTGAGATTCGCTTTCACAGAAGGGCTGGCCTATTGGAGGTTGGCAATTCTAGTCTGGCTGATCCAACAGGTTTTTACTTCTTAAAGCTTTGAATACTGTGAGTCAGAGGGGGGAGGAAGAGAGAGAGGGAGGACATGAGCTCACTGTAGAAGGCTGGTATTAGAGGAGAAGAGGAGGATTGTTTGTTGGACTCAAACCAGAGCAAGGAGTGGTTGTTATTGCAGCCTGAAAATATGAGCGCTGTGGGGGGAGTGGCTGAGCTGTTTGTGGAGTCACCTTTGGGGCCTCCAGGCTAATCTTCCGCTGGGAGCTAAGGCATTGGTTACAGGCTTGAAAAGGGAGTTCGTTTTGGAATTTTTTCCCTCTTAGCCTTTCTCTGCCTGGAAATTAGACTTGAGAGGAGGGAGTCTTGCCTCTATCCTTGACTCACCCACACTACACTGCCTTTCATCGGAATGCTCTCTAAAGTGAAGTCATCCTGGTGAACTCATAAGGAATTAGGAGCCAGAAGACTGAAGAAGAACTTGCGTATGGGAAGACCTTCCTGCTTTGGCCAAGATGTTAGATGCTGAATGCTGCACTGCTTTCTGGATGGCACGAGCGTTCATCTATCTCCAACAAGATAGAAGAATGTAGAAATCCTGCCCTTCTTCCACTTAGCACCACGTTTTATATTGACAGTGCTTCAGAGTTATTTGTTTATTATCATATTTGCTAATTAAATGGAAAAATGGACTGAGCTAATAATTCATCTTTTTATTTTACCCTTAATAGGAGGATCATTAGAGAATCTATGTTAATTTTTCATCCATCCAATAGAAATGCAACTCAAGCTTGCTTGGGCAACAGGAAGGAAGGGCCAAGGATATAACTGGGCCTGCATAGTCACTGGAAACAGAGACTCAAGTATCTCCAAGGCTTGCTGTTTTCTACCTTCATTCTATTTTAATATGTCTTCCTTTAGGCTCTCTCCACAAAGGTACCTCCCCCAGTTTGCGTTCAGGCTCAGCTCTTAAGTCCTGATACCAAAAAAAGGACACAGTTCCTTTATTTTTATTTTTATTCTTCTCTGAAGCAGTTACAGATGTTCAGGAGTATCTAGCCCCAGTTACAAAGAGCCTCTCTGATCTGTACTTAGTATTTCTCCTGAATCATGCAGTAGGGTGAAAAGATGAATATTGTCCAACAGAACATGGAAATAACATGGTCATGGCTGTGCCAAGAAAGGGAAAGGTGCTGAAAAGATATAATACATATGATGACATAAAACCAATTATGAAGATAATATTTTCAGGGATCTACAGTGAACCATAATATACATATCACACACACACACACACACACAGAATTGGTTCACATGGTTACAGAGGCCAAGAAGTCCCATGATATTCCATCCCAAAGCTGGAGAAATTGGAACATCTGTGGTATCATTCAGGCCCAGTCTAAGGGCTGCCGAACCAGGACAACCACTGATGTGAGCCTTATTCTGAGTTGAAAGGCTTGAGAGTGGGAGGAGAGGAGAAGGTCTAAGCATCTGTCCACATCTGGAGGCCTGAAAACCAGGAGCACTGATGTCTGAGGGAGGGGAGAGTGAACTAACATTGCTTCTACCTTTTTCTCTTATTGGTGCGTTCAGCGATGAGCTCTGCCCACCTCCCCTGGTTTTTCTACCTCTCCTGATTCAGATGTTGATCTTTGCTAAACATACCTTCACAGATACACTAGAAATAATTATTTATCAATATCTCTTAGCCTAGTCGGTTTGAGGCATAAAAGTAGTCGCACAAATACATAAAAAAAAAAAACAGGGAGCGGGGGAGAGGGGCAGTGGCACGTGATTTTAGTTGAGGCAGTTTTGGAAAGATCTATAAAGTACATAATTAAAGACTAATCAACCTAAAGTTGATGGTATAAATTTAGGAGTTGGGTCTCTGTTGAAATTTTTAGCCTTTGTCACGGAAAGGAATATATAGCACTGAATATTCACTTTATGATGAGAGGAGAAATGAAAAAAAAAAGACTTGTCTCCCCCACCCCCATTCATACCACAAAATAAAAAATACTTTGGCTGATTTCATTTGCAAGAAAGTTCAGATCTCTGATGACTCAGTACAAGCTTTGGGTTATATTCAGCAATATCCTAATGCCAGAAAAACAGAGCTTCTTAAGCCTTATGACTCCAGGTTCTTTGAACTTGGCATTGACTATGGTGATGTCCATCACATTAGAATTTTATAAAAATTCGGTAAATTCATCAGTCAGTAGGATGCTTAAAACTATGCCTATAGGCAATATAGCCTTTGGTTTCTATTTCCCCTAAATGCTTGTTATTTCCTATTAATGTCATCTTTATATGCTTTAGTGTTATGTTTTACCTGAAAATAATCCCTAAGGAAATCCACGAAGGGAAAAAGGTACCACTCTTACTCAGGCTTTAAGTAAGAATACAAGGCAAAGGACAGAGGAACAATATTTAAAGCATTAAAAGTGATTATTGAAAACATCTGGGTCCAGGAATGAGAGCAAGCTTATGTGTCTTTGTGAAAGATTTCTGGACTTGGATAAAACAGTGAAATCAGTGGCTGAGATGAACCAATGAAGCTAAATCCCAAGCAGCACTGGGGAGTCAGGGCACCTAGTATTTGTTCCTAGCCTGCACATCCCTCGACCATCAGCTCGCCTCTGTGGTCTGCTGATCTCCAGTACCTGGATTGTGCTGCCATGTATTAAATAGTCATATGCTGCTTAACAAGGGAATCATATTCTTAGATATATGTCTTCAGGTGATTTTTGTTGTTGTGAGAACATCGTTGATGGTATACTTTTATATAAAGATATCTATGACATCACAAGGCAGTATTTTATGGGACCACTGTTATATCTCCTTTGATGGGCAACAACACAGAAACAATTTCATGCAGACTTTACTTACATTTGCACATAAGTAAGTGTATACATTTGATTAGACTCTTCTGGGTATCCCTGGTAGCATGATTTCTTCTTGTCTCTACTTCTTTCATTTTCTTTTCCATGTGTCAGAGACCTGGGCGTGTTAGAGCCTTTCACTGAGGGCCTGGCCTCCCCTATGTCCCATCACACTCTGAAGTCTCATGGTCTCCCTAGGTACCACCATGCAGGCACGCTTTGGCCTCCTCTCCTTGTGATCTGTTGTCTCTATTTTCTTTCTTTCTAATACAAAGCAAAGTAACTGTGTCATTTCCTATTCTCAAGGCCACTTCTCTCACTGAGAAGCCCCAAATCTTCTCTCCAGGGAGCTTAGGCTCTCAAGTAACAAGCAGCAGCTTTATCTTCAAGTAGCTTCTGTTTTCTCTGCTGAGGAAAATTTAGGAACCCTATACCAGGACTCAAACAACTGCTTTAAAACAGGATAGAAGCCAGGCGGCTCATACCTGTAATCCTAGCTACTCAGGAGGCTGAGAGCTGAGGATTGCAGTGGGAAGCCAGCCCAGGCAGGGAAGTCTGTGAGGCTCATACCTCCAATTAACCACCCAAAATGCAAAGTGGAGCTGTGGCTCAAGTGGTAGAGCACTGTAGCTCAAGGAGAGTGCCTAGGACCTAAATTCATGCCCCAGGACTGACATAAACTAAACAACACAAATCAATAACCCTTTCAAAAGGCAAAAACAGAGTAGGAAAAGGTAATCATAGTCTACTGATCACACAGATACTGGAGTTTAATTTTATTGCTCTTTGTCAAGCATTGGGTTTTGTTTTTGTTTTTGTTTTCTGTTTTCTACAAAACTCTTTGTGATCTGGGAATAAATATGCTTTTTCCATGGTGAATTATACTTTTAATATACACTTTAATTTTGCTTAGGAGGTTTGCATCCATGCTTATTGTTGAAATGGCCATGTCAGCAGCAGAAATTATGTGTATGTATGTGTGTGTGTGTGTGTGTGTGTGTGTGTGTGTGTGTGTTATGGTTTGTGTGTTTTCAGTGTCAGGGTTATACCATCTTGGTAAATTAAGAAAATTAAAAATCCTGGGGTTGTTTATATAGTATGGCAATTATTTACTTTTTAAAAGAATATATCCAAACTGGGTGGTGGCATAGGCCTGCAATCCCAACTATTTAGACGAATGAGACAAATTGAGTCCAACCTGGGCAATTCACTGAATATCTCAAATATTTTTTTAAAGGGATGGTGGATATAGACCATTGGTATAGTGTTTGCCTAGCGCACATGAGAGACCATAGACCCAGGTCCCAGTACTTCAAGGAAAAGAAAGAAAGGAAGGAAGGAGGGAAGGAAGGAAGGAGGGAGGAAGGAAAGAAATAAGGAAAGAGGAAATAGGAAGGAAGGAAGGAAGGAAAGAAGAAAGGAAGAAAGAAAGAATGAAAGAAAGAAAGAAAAAGAAAGAAAGAAAGGTTGGTTTGGGATTGTTCTAAGTACTTGTTTTGTTTTTAAGTTTTTTAAAGCATTACATTACTATTTAATTGAAATTGCGTATGTCAATTATTTCTAGAGAATAGTCTCCTTTGGAAACTTTCAAATGATTTTCCTTTCTCCTATGTATGCACCAACTATGGGCTTTTAAGTGGTTTCTCTTTATCTTAAGGAGAAGTCCCTTTTTAACTTAACATTTACAATCAGACATATGGATTGACCTGGGCTTTCCTCATGAACACTGTTAGCGCTATATGAATTCTCTCCTCAGATCAAAACTGGAGAATATTAGGTACTTGACAAGCAGGACTCTCTGCCCACTTTTCAGAATCAGCCAGACACTCATCTAGGGCAGCTCTGGGTTCAGAAAAAAGAACTGGCCTAACCCCCACATTCTGCATTGTTGATCCTCTGAACAAACACTGAGAGGGGTGTGTGTGTGTGTGTGTGTGTGTTGTAAAATACTTGTTATGCAGGATATTAAGAGCTGTTATGTGAGAAGTTTATTTTGCAGGATTTAGGCAATGATAGATAAAACTTTAAACAGGGTTATTTCCTGTAGGATATTATGAATTGTCACATGTACTATGAACATTGAGAGAAAGGAGCTATAAACAGCCTCTCCCCCAATTCTTAGCTCAGAAGCTCACTTTGAAAACCATTTCATGATGCTATTCTTCTGTGAACTTTATTTTGGGAACTCTTCTGTCATAGATCAGGGTACTTGGAAATCTGTGCCAAAAACAAATGGCTAGGATGCTTTCTATACCAATCCATTGCTAGAGTGTTCAACCTGTTTTGTTTTCTCAGTATTGATTGAAGGGTGCTGCAGGAGGAAGAGCTGATGGATTTTAGCTACATCAAAATGCCAGAGAGTAGTAGGATCACATGTGTGAGTTCTGAATCAGAGATAAGAGATTGGAGGAAGTACAAAGAAAACTCCAAGGGACTCCAACTTTGTTCTTCAGGTTTTTTAGGTGTCTGAGATAATGTTTGAGCAGATGAGGGATGGGTAGGCTTCTGAATTGTTTAAATCCAGCTCCACTGTTAGATGTAACAGAAATATCTAATAGATTCTACCAGTTTTAGATCACTGAGCTACCTTTTAGCTTTTGTCATTTTCTGTGTCATGCTAGGTATTTTATTGAGGAATTAAAATAGGCTAATACATTTTCTCTATAACTATGTAATTTCTGTAAATTAGTAATTATTACTTACAGTATTTGAATTTGGGAAACAAACAGAGAAAGAGAGAAACTGAATAGTGAAAATTAAGGTCAGAGAGGGTCAGCGTCCTGCTGATTTTGATGAAATCCCTGCAGCAATCATACATCTTTGTCTCTAGATAAATTTCCTTAAAAAAAAAAACAGGCCACAAATGCTACCACAAATGGGCAGTTCCGTTTAAATAAGTCTGTTTAACTAAGCCAAGCATAAAAAACCTGACTTTTTCCAGCAAACTATAAACAACTCACCAGAAATATTATCTATTAACCCAATCACTTTGCTTGGTCCTTGAATCACAGTCAGAGAAAGGATAATATCCAAGAGTTTCTGACCAGTGCTACTCGAAATGTTGTCTACAGGCCAGCAGAGAATCATTTGGTCTCTGTCTGCAATAAAACAACTATAACAATGAAGAAAATGTAGAGCAATTGCTCTGACTTCTAAGTGTACGGTCAGTAGACTTTGCCATTGCACAGATTAAGTGGTTGGTTGGGTATTGTGAACTCAGGTGGTGAGAGCTACATGATACAGGCTGTGCCCAGTCAGTCTCTGATGTTTGGGTTTAGAAGATCCATCATTGGGTTTAGAAAGTCCTTTTCCCATCTTTGAAGCTGTATTGGAGGCTTGGAACATCCAGAGTTTCCCTTGGTTGCTTTCAATTGTAGATAGATACTTCTCCAATCTTTTCTGACCTTTTTATGAGCTCTATCCTTTCATGCAAGTAAATCAAAATTTCTTGGGATCTGCAAAAGAATCAGTCATGATGGAAAACAGGACTTGCTTCTCCTAATTTATTCCACTAAGACTTTTTCCTAATGACAGTGGCAAAATGCTATAAAATCTTCCTTCGCTCGCTTGTAGTTCAGGTTGTGTAACAGCAACTTGAGCATGAATTAAAAATTCTTCCTCAATGTCATAGACATGCCAAATATATCTCCTGCTTGCATTTAAATCAGGAGACCAGGCTGTTCAGCTGTTGCCCAACATAATGTGCCATAAGCCAGGTCCTAGAGAGGTGATAAGTTATTTAGCATCGTCTGTTAAAATTTCACACTCATGAAACTATTAAAATGGATTTCTTTTCCTCCCTGAGGTTTGAAATTTATTTATTTTGGGACTGGGGGTGCAGTTCAGTGGTAGAGTACGTGGCTAGCATGCTCTAGGCCCTGGGTTCAGTTTTCAGTGTCACAAAGACAAAACAGAAAAAAAAACTTGTCTTTGAATTTCTCAAAAGAACAAGTCATGTGATATACTGGATGTGTTGTTTGAAACAGTGAGCTGACGCATCCGAAGATTTCACCAAAGGAAAACTTGTACGCTTCAGGTGGTGTGTATGTGTGTATGTGGGTGTGTGCATGTGCTCATGTATTTTCCCTGTGCATTATATCAGTATCAAAGATTTTGATTCTAGTATCAGACTTGTTAAATCAGAGTACTAAATTGGAAAAGGACTATAGCATTCTTTTCAGTCATGAGGCCTGGGTGCTGTCCCTGAGCTTTTTTGCTCAATGCTAGTGCTCTACCATTCTGAGCCACAGTTCTACCTCCATTTTTTCAGGTTAATTAAAGATAAGAGTGTCATGGCCTCCCTTCTGGGGCTGGCTTCAAACTGCAATCCTCAGATGTCAGCCTCTTGAGTAACTAGGATTACAGGCATGAGCCACCAGCACCCAGGTGGGGTGTAGCATTCTTAAGAGACTCAAGTATTAAATAAAATCTGTTCCTAATTGCCTAAAACAATATGAGATGAATCATACTTTCTATTACCAAATTAAAACTACTTGAGTCACACCATAGCTGTTTTCATTTTAGTCATTTTTGGTATTGAGTTTTATTTTAATAGTTATCTGATGCTAAATAATGGTAAATTACTTTTCATATCGCTAGACTTTGAGAGGGTTGGCATTGACTTTGATCATATTTATGCTTCTTATACCACACTGCATCTCCTGCATAGCTGGGATTAGGGATATGAGCTACTTCTCTCAGACTAAAAATATTTTTTGTTTTCATAAAACCCACGATGTTCAGAACCCAAATGCTTTCCTTTTTTTGAGCTTATCTGCCACCACTGCTTGACAGCATTTTATTTATTTTTTTCACTTAAGGACCATATTTTGGGAACTATTGTGGGTCTAAATGGAAGTTCTTGCCTTTAAAGAGTAGATTTATAATAAATAGCAATACTACAGATCATATATTACAATAACATTCTGTGTATGTAGAAGCACAGAGATGTAACATTTTAATCAGAAGCAAGAGATTAAGAATGGCCTTCTGTAATCCTTGCTGGAAAAAAAAGAAACTAAAAATGATTATTTCAAAAGATTGTAAGCTGACCCTGGATGAACAATAAATGAGAAATATTTATGAAAAAAAGAATGACTTTCCCAATATAGGTAACACTGGCATTAAGATTTGAGAAATTAGACAAAAATGCATATGTGTATGCGCCCCTGAGCTTATGTGAGTGTGGCTTCTTTTTGTGGGAATCAGTCCCAGTGGAAAGGGGCTGCACTTAGAAGGTAGAGAGGCAAGAATGGCATGATGGAGTGAAGTGACTGTTCATAAGGGATCCCATGCCTCTTTAGATAGTAAGTACTCAGCAATATACAGCCAGGACCTGCTCTATAGCAGGAAATCCATAAACCCATTAAAAGAGACTCTCATTCAGCAAAATACACCCAGGACCTGGCTCATAAAAGATCCATAAATATTTGTCAAGCAAACAATTGACCTCAAAAACTAACTTAGTAAATTTGAAACTTACTCCTTTTCCACATGCAAATGTTAGCATGACATTAGCACTTGTAGTTGGGCTTTACTGTGGTTTTTATGACTTCTTCTGGCAACCCTAAAGGAAGCACTCTGTCATATAACAGCTGTTCATGTCCATTTTCTGTCTTTCCCATTAGTCACCTGTTTTTACTTTTGTCAGTAATTATGGATTCATCTGACTACTCTCTTCATGCTGGTGACATATAACATTTGTCTCAAACAACATAGGGCTGTAAGATTCTCACATGGCTTTTTGGAAGATCGATCTATCTGTCTGTCTGTCAGTCTGTCTATCTGTCTATCTATCTCACACATGCATACACACATGTACATATAGGTGTATACATATAATATATGTACATGCATACCTATGTACACATATTATGTAGATGTACAAATATAACTATATACATATAAGTACATGAATATATGTATACATGCATCCTTTATTTATATATAATATGTATATATTTCAGGCAAAAGCAAACATTCAGATTTAAAAGCAAACATTCAGCTTTAAAACAAGTGAAATACCTTTGTATGTTGAGGTGTTTTTTAAAGACTTATCAATGTTGGGTAAGTGCTTTTTTTTTTTTTTGGTTGTGGGGCCTGAACTCTGGGCCTGGGCGCTGTCCCTTAGATTTTCAGCTCAAGGCTAGCGCTCTACTACTTGAACCACAGAGCCACTTCCGGCTTTTTCTGATTGTGTGGTGCTGAGGAACCGAACCCAGGGCCTTATGCATGCAAGGCAAGCACTCTACCACTGAGGCACCTTTCCAGACCAAGACTTATAAATGTTGGGAATGATAGCAAATATTAGGTCAAATTGTTCACTCATATGAATAGTTCTCCTTTGTATTTAAGCTATGAGCTAGGAGATTGATGTTAAAAATTAGGACCTGAACATGTGAAGCCTTGATTTGAAAATTGACAGTAACCAACAAGATGTTAAAGATACTTTATTTTGGATTTGAAAACATAAAAACAATTATTTTTATTAAGTTTCAAAGTATTCTATTACTTTGAAAATTGAATTAATTTTTTTGAATTTCTTTGAAAGCTTAGACTGTTTTTCTACTCTATTTTTTAATTTAGTTCCAGTAATTTGATCTTTATTGTCTCTTTTCAGATATTTCCTAAATACCTTTCTCTCTGCATGAATCTCCTTTCTTTCCAAACTTGATTCTATTCATATCTGTGTGTGTGTGTGTGTGTGCGCGTGCGTGCGCGCGTGTGCGAGCGCATGCGCATGTGCAAGTACTGGGACTTGAACTCATTTGAGTCATGTCTTCAGTTCCAATTCGGTTCATTGCTTTCTAGAGAATTCTCTCGTTAACCTCACCTAACTCTAATTGAATGCCTACGTTGTCTACTTTTCTCCTCACTGTGTTGTTTTTAGTTTGTTTCTCAATCTTTCCATGTTTATTATTATACTTAATATCCGAGCCTTTTGTTTGTCACATTTAAGAAAAGCCTTAATGGTAAAAAAAAAAAAAAAAAGCTAAACATTCAGATTGTCTAGCAAGGAGTTTGCTGAGAAGACACTAGGGTATCTCCAAAACATTTGGAAGCAGGAGAAAAAGTAGAGCAGGCCACAGGAAGCCCTCAAGTTTCAAATCAGTGGCTGGATCCGTTCCCTTTCACTGGGCAGCTGGCCTCCTGACTAGTCCTGTACTGGTTGGCTCAGTTGTGAGCCAACTACCTTTCTCAGGCTGCTCTTGCTTTCTTTTGTCTTTTGCTTAGATATGCCATTTGCTTGATGGAGTCCAGCCCTAAATTTTGATTCTGTACCTGCCAGTGTGTTCCCAGCCCATTGACTTCATCTCCCTGTACCAATTGTTGGCTTAAATTCAATATTCCCAGGCCAGAACATTTTGATTTGCCGAGTCTTGGTTGGATTCTCCATAGGGGAGCAATGAGCATCCTGTGGTATAAGCAGGATGGACTCTTGAAACTGAGATGTGGGCAGAAGGCAATAACTGGACTCTCAGATATTCTTCCTGGTATTCTATTCAGTGTTCCTTATTATTTGAAAACAAACTGCCAGACACATAGTATCTAGCTTTAGTGACCTAGAACTTCTGGGTTCCAGTAGTTTTCAAAATTTTGTGCCTCTTATATCTAGTATATGTACGAGTCAAGCGGAAAAGGTCAGATAATGTGATGTCAGGAAATTGACCCTTTGGTTGGTTTTTTAATGTTTTTTCTTTCATACATGTGTTTCTAACGCATTTATAAGATTATCTCTTTGTTGCTTTGTATGTCCCTCCCCCACAGTATAACCCCTGCTTTCACTATATTGATGTCAGTATAACTTGTGGAGGAGATGGGGAAAAACCAGTTGTTTAAGGATACAGGTGGATCTGATGCAACAATGAGAAGTACAAGTTGTCATGTCCAAAACGAGCTTTACAACGTCGGTGGGGGGGGAAGGGGGTGGGGGGGAGGGGGGAAGGAGAAGGATTGGGATGGGGGGGAGGGGGGAGGCTGGGAAGGGATGGGAAGGGTAAACAAAGGAGGAGGCTGCAATGCTTGGTAAGAAATGTACGCATTATCCTGCCCATGCAATTGTAACCCCTCTGTACAGTATGTTCACAAATAAAATAAAAAAAAATAAAAAAAAATTTTGTGCCTCTTTTCAATTAACAGTACTACTTCTTAAGTGAAAAGAAAGACAGGGGCTCGTGGTTCATGTAATCCTAGCTACTCAGAAGACTAAAAATCTGGAGATTACTGCCAGCCTTGACAGGAAAGTCCATGAGACCACACCTTTAAGTAATGAGCCACAAAGTGGACTGGAAGCATGTCTCAAATGATGAAGTATCAGTCTAGTTGTGCAAGCAAATGGCCTGTGAGGTCTGAGTTCAAGCCATGGTTCTCTCATTAAACAAACAAACAAACTTTCTGACTGACTTATTTTTCCATGCTGCTTTTTTTGTTGGAGAGTAGTAATGTAAAGTTGATCGTTTTGCTTCCATTATATAGCTAGAGCTTTTAGTAGCTAAATATATGGTTTAGGTTACTTGGCTAGAGACAGTGTTCTGACTTTAGCTAAGCAGAGACCTGTGGAGAGACATGCTCTTCTCCACAGCTCCATGTTTTACCATGGGTCAGATTTGTTAAGTGAACAAAGCAGATCTAAACAACTTCAGGTAAGTATTTTCAACATGGTGTGTTTTGGCCTTTGATTAAGTTGAGAGGGAACTATAGCAAGAACTAATTTCATGTAAATTGATCATTCACATGAATGAAGCACTGATATTAAATGTCCTGAATTTTTTTAAAAAAACACTTCATTTTAGTTTTGTCTTTGAAATGTACCTGGGATGGATTCTTGCTATTGTTACAAAGCACAGATGGAAAACAGAAGATTTTTTTTTTCTAGTTGGATCTACCTCTTTGTCAAGCTATTGGGTAGTCAGGGTGTTTTGAGAATTTCCCCAGTGAACTTAAAAGTAGATCTGATGATCTTGAATTATTACCATCTAACTCCAAAGATCCAGTACAGAAAAGAACTCCTCTAGGGGCTTTGGAGACCAAACTTTTCAGTTTAGACTCTTCTTGTTGATGGAATGTGACCTTGAGGAAATCCTGTCTGCTTGCTGAGCCTTGATTTCTTAACCCATGAAAGGGAAGAGCCAGGCCTTGGTGCTGAGAAGGAATGTTGTGAGGATAAAATAAAATAATATATGGGAAAGCGCTTTGTAAACTGAAAAGAAAATATAGAACTGTAAGTGGATATTATTATTTATTTTATGAGTTAGTCAAAATCAAAGGTTTGGTTTCATGGCCAGGAGGATTTTTTTCTTCCTCAAAGATCTAATTCTTAAAGCTTGGCTTTGCCTTGCTAATGAGTACTTTCCAAATAAAGATCCCTTTTACTGCTTTGATTTTTGTGAACTTCCTTTTACTCTGATTCAAAGTCACATGGGAAGGTGCTCTTGTAAAGCTATTGTTTAATTTAGACTTTTCATACTGCGTGTATGTCCGGCTATTCTCTGCTTTCAGTCTCTGAGGAGCCTTTGAGGGCAGACCTTGCTTCTTTCTCTTACGTATGGTTTGGCAGCAAATGAGATGTTTTCAATAGTAATGAAAGAAAAAAAAACCCTCTCTCAGTGTATAACCTGTCACCTCAAGGAAGAGGAACGTCCTGTTCTAAAGAAGTTGCTTCAGAGCCTGCCCAGGACTGTACCAGTGAATTTACTTATGACTCAGGCCATAGCCGGAGATGAGGTTTTTAGGAGGGAGTTGCTTCATGATATTGTGTAATAACAGTGTGAGAAGCCACCGTGCAAAACTCTTTATTTGAGTAACTCTGTCTTCTAGTCAAGACTCTCAGCTCTGTTCAGTTGCTTTGAAGTCAGCCTAAAACCTTTCATGTTCATACGGAGAAAGTACAAAATAAGACTTAAGGGATCATTGGATATAAGTAGATTTGACTTGAATTTTAATCTTCAATGGCGAGTTGAATTGTTCTCCTAAAGTTTCTTGATATGGCTCGAATGGAGAGAATGGATTCCGATTTTTGTGTTATACATGTCACCTGCTAATTATGCTTTAATGCTCTTCCTAAGCTTTTGTTGCTCAAGCTTTAAAGCCTCATGAAAAAGATTTTTCTTTTAAAAGAAAGTCTAAGGCAATGAGGGGGAGTTTTATGATTATAATCTATGGTCACTGTTAAGATACCATGAAAAATAGAAGACTTCCACATAAACTCTTACCTCTTGTCTATAGCCTTCAGTAGAGTATTGTGTTTTATCAAAGTTGAGATACTGAAGTCAGGAGGCCAGGTCTGGCCGGCGCCATATTGGCTGTTGGGTTTTCGTCCATCCCACAAAAGACGGAGGGGGTCCGAGGAAAGGTAAGTGGGGCGCTCACTTGTTCCCCAGCCTCCCTCAGCCCGGGAGACAATCAGACACAGCCGGGAGCCAAATCCAGCAGGTAGAAAACTCGTTTATTAACAGTGAGCAGCCCCTTTTAAAGACAAAAAGGGTGGGTGGCATGGCAAGGGAGGAAGAGGAACCAATCACTGTCAAGGTCACACCCTATCATTCACCTGAGCCTTCACGGACTGGTTAGGCACTGATGGGAAGATCGATTGGGCTCTGCCCACTCTACTCTCTCCCAGCGCCATCTTGGCTGCCCATGTGCTCCACAATTGGCCACATGGTAGATTATAGGTCTGGCATCTTGTCTTCATGCTGGGGGAAAGGCCCCCTCCCCCCATCACCTGCCTCCCACGTAATGGGTGTGCCCTGACCTCTGCAGGGGGAGGCACTTGGCTGATAGGTAACTGAATCTGTCAGTCTAGTGCCTGAGACTGGGAATTTCCTGAGGATCTGCCCCTTGAGCCGACCTATTTAGGCCTGAACCAGCCTAACCACCAGGACTCCATGCCACGTGTGTCTCTGTGATCGCAGTCATCATGGAGTCTCAATTCAGCTCTCCATTGGAGCTGAATTGGCTTGTTGGTATTGTTTTTGTTATTTCTTTCCTCTTTAGAATGTTTCCTAGCAGGATTATGTGTATTTGCATGCTACAGGCCTTTGTAACAACTGGCAGCCTGCAGCCTGTTAACTAATAAAGACTCCAATATTCTATATTTTAAAATGTGGTTTCTGGGATGATTTACCTTACAACAATACCACGCTCCACCTAGCAACCCTAGTGCAGCATCACAACATAAGGCCATTAGTCAGGCTTCCGGAGTATCCCATCTATTCCTATTTTCTCCCCCCCTCCTCCCGCCCCACGGTAGGCCATTCTTTTGGATTAAATTTACAGTATTAGTCTCATACAATAGATTGTGTACAGTGGTAATACGATCTGATTGGCAATTATTTTCTGTACTCATATCTATGTGTTAATGAATGCAAGACTATGATTCTACTGTTACATTGTACATTTTCTTTTTTGTCCCTCCAATAGATATAAAGAAAAGTGAAAATTTACTTCCTCAAGTCAAGCAATTTATACTATATTTCTTTATAATGAACAGACTGACTGTTAGTCTATGAATGCTTTTGCCTTGTATCCAAACAATAATACGGTCTGTTCCTTGCAAAGTCTATTTCAAGTGTTTCTGGAATTCCCCAGACAGGGTCTCAGGTGAGCAAAAGAACAGGTAGAGCCAACAATGACTACCTTGTCTGTCATTTGAATATATTCAGAGACAAAATGATCCAGTATCAGGTTAGCTATGGATAATGCTGTTGTTTTGAGCCTTATGAAACTGGATTCATGGTGTAAGAAAGGAGAGAACAGAGCTGAAGTATTGGTTTCTTACTGTTAGTACCATTTCACCCTGAAAGAGGACCTTGACCCAATCTCTAGATGTAATGATGCTAATTATTATAAAACATTTGCAAGCTGTGTGTGAAAATACATAGTGGAATTGCAGTGGAGATGTTGGCAGACATACTTCACTTGAGCCTGTAACTGCCTCTTGAGCTTTGTTCATAGCCCAGCAACCGTCATGATCTAGTCACAGTCTAAGCTGGATCTCTACTCAGAACTTTCCAATCAATGCTCTCTTTTTCCCTTAGAGTAAAAGCTTCAGAATGGCGAGCTTGTTTTGATTTTATTTCCTTCTTCTGTCCTCTTGATTCTACTGGTGTTGCTTACCCTGACCCCCCCAACTTCTTGTATCTTAAATCTAGGCAATTTTCTCCCTGTACCCCACCTGAAACTTTATCTATCTTTTGTGTTTAATTTTGACCTAAATACTTATCAACAACAAACCCTGTGCAGATTACTATTGGATCATCTTGGTTATGACTGTGTTAATTCTTAGTGGAATTCCTAGAATGGAGCTTGGTGCACAGAAGTCCTCAGCAAATACTCAATTAGCTTTTATACTGTGTATAATTATCTTACATAGATGATATTTTGATGTACTTTATATAAATATCTTTATATAAATATCAGTGACATTTATGATAGTCAAGCCAATTAATATTACTAAGGGGATAGTTATATAGTTGCCTTTCCTGAGCAGATGGAAACCATTGGTAGTAAATTAATGTGGTCTCTTATATTATTCTCTATAGAATTGTCCATTCATTCAACAAATACTTACTAAATAAGTAATATGAGCCAGCATTATCTTATTATTTTAGTTGGAGACAGAGAAAAATTATACAGCTATATCCCTGCCCTCTTGAACCATGTGGTCTTTGAGTTTTGGTTATAAGATTTGCAGGGTAGATATTCCTGACAGTAAAACGGGAAAATATATTTTTCATAATAAACTTAAGTATAAACATTATGTCAGGTTTTCAGATCTTCTAAATATTTTTATTCTAAGACATTAGAAGACTATTGTATTTTCTATTATTATTTTCAACATATATTAAAGGAGAAATTAGAAAATTATATTATTTTTCTTAAATTTGATCTAGAAAAGTTATAAACATCTCCCTAATGATGTCACATGGTAAATATTTCTTCTCACATTAAAACTATATTACATTTAAAATCATATGTAATGAGTATTAGCTATACCATAAATCCATAATGATTTTGCTTCAATGATTACTAAATTGATATTCTTGATAATTTTAATTCTGTTTATTTCCACGACACTTTGAAGGTCTCTTGACAAAAAAGTCATTCTGAGTTTGAAATGTTGTTAACCACTTATGATTAGGAAAATGGAGTGTTTAAAATTTCCCAGAGATTAGTCTCAGATTTAAAAATATTATCAGATTGAATTTTCATATATTTCCCCCCTTATTGTGAGAGAAAGATTAAGGTTTATTCAATCTGGTAAGTGTCCACCATGTATATTTTAGGTGATTTTTAATTCATCTTTTTTGATTAGAATTGGTTCAGAACAATTTCTCAGTAGTTTTGATTTTAGAAATCAACATTCGACAAGTCTCCTATATGTGATATAGTTTTAATGTGAGAAGAAATATTTACCATGTGACATCCAATTACTAGGGGGATGTCTATAACTTTCCTAGGTCAAATTTAAGAAATATAATTTTCTAATTTTTTCTTAAATATCTTTGAAAATAATAATAGTAAATACAATAGTCTTCTAATGTCTTAGAATAAAATATTCAGAGGATCTGAAAACCTGACTAATGTTTATACTTAAGTTTATTATGAAAAAGATATTTCATCTTTTTACTGTCAGGAATATCTACCCTGCAAATCTTATAACTGATTTAAATAAAACACTTGCTGGTGTTTTTCTGTGAGAGTATTACATCCAGCTGCATTGGTCACACTGAATTTGCCATGTTAAATACAAGTAAGAGATGCTTAACCCATATAGAGAAAACCATCACAGCTCGAGTAATCAAGAGGGAGGCCCTATAAATGCTCCCTTTCGTAATCACAAAAGGTTAACGAAATTGTAAACTCTAAGATAATATTACTTTGTGAAGAGACCTGGGTCAAATTATCATGGGCAATTCTCAAATGGAGTTAAAATTAGGTAGAAGGAAGTTCCAGTTGATTGCGATCTGGCCAATCTCAAAGCTGTAATGATCAGATGTTTTACATTTACTAGGGTTGCATTTATTCTTTGCATAGCTATAATTAAAATTAGGGTCTGAGTTTGGGAAACATATGATAGTTCAATGGCATTTTCTGCTTATTTTCTCAAAGTTTCTGCATTAAAATGGAAAACTAGATGTACCAAAGACGAGCAAATAGGAAAGGAACAAAAGATCTATTTTGTTAAAAATTACACTGATGAAAGTAGGTAACACAGTTTAGAGAAATAAAAGTTTTTGTTTTCCTATGGTAAATTGGAAACTGTGAGTCAGAAAAAAAATTATTTAGTTTCAACATCTAGTTTGTATTTAAATCTGATTTTATTTTATTCTTACAGAAACACAAAACAGACAATTATCTCTCAAGGGAAGTGATAGAAATTGCCACTGCAAAATAGAACTGCCACAAAGAACAGTCAGGGAGAAAATAAATTTGGAAAGTTCAAGGAAAAGAAAACTTTGATGTGTGATATCTTCTTGAAAGATCCGAGGCAGCTTTGGCATTAGGTTTCTGCATTAACTTTAGATATAATGAACCAGGGAATCACAGAACTCCTAAAACTCCTTTAGGAACGAGTCCCTTAACTTTCTACAGTTACTTAGCATTTGGTATGTGGTAGGTGCTGAAACAAAAAGACAATCATGGACTCAGGAATTCACAACTCAACTGGGAAGTCTTAAGCTTAGAAAAGGAGAGGAAGTTAAAATGAATGGAACACCGACCTTTCCGCTACACTTACTAGTAGGTATTTACATACTTTCATTTCTCTGACAGCTCCCTTAGGGAAGGCACACAGGGAAGGAGCAGCAATATTTTAAAAAGAAATATGAAAATATATTTTTATCCAGAAAATGCTATTGATGTCAGTTCACTTAGAACATTAAAGGGTTTTCTGAAAAATTAGTTTGTTAAAAAAGATAATTCTATTAGCTGGGCGCTGATGGCTCATGCCTGTTATCCAGACACTCAGGAGGCTGAGGTCTGAGGATTGTGATTCAAAGCCAGTCTGGGCAGGAAAGTCAGTGAAACTCTTACCTCCAGTAAACTACTCAGAAAAAGCCATACGTGGAACTGTGATTCAAGTGGTAGAATGATAGCGTTGAACACAAAAAGGCTCAGTGTCCATATCCTGAGTTTAAGCCCCAGGACTGCCAAAAAAATAATAGTAATTTCATTAGAAATCATAATTATTATTAGTTATTATTATTGTACAGATGGGTTACCATTTCATAAGTAAGTTAATGCATACTCTGCCTGCAAGTTGCATAGTTCATTTTCCACATTTTGAATGCTGAATACCATGACTGCATTTGTTCGCCCTTCCTCCCTTCCTTTCTGCATGCTCCTCATGCCCCCACTAAAGGACTCAGGATTACTGATTTATTTTTTCACTGCTGAGGATCCAACCTAGTAGGTCCTACATGCTAGGCTAGGGTTTTTCCATTGAGCTCAATCCTCAGCCCCTATTAAAAAAATCTCACAAGCTTGATTCTTTATTTGCCTTAAAGGCATTTAACCTTCCTGTTTACATCGTAATCTATTTGGATTGGAATTTTTGATTGGAGATATTCACCATGCTTTTCCCCTATAATGTATTGCATTGCTATTGAGGTTAATGCCAATTCAATTCCTAGTTATTTGTATATGACTTGTTATTTTCTTAGGACAGTTATGTGTCTTTAAAGAAGCAAACCTCTAATACTTTTGAATTTCATAATGTTGGGTCTTGCTGTGGCTATATTTATCACTAAGGCATCTCATGTCAATTTGTAAACTCAATTTGTAAAATATTAAATATTAGGATATTTTATTTTAAAATTTATTTTTGGTATAGAGGTGATGCACAGAGATTACCGTTACATGATTCAGGTGATGCATACATTTCCTTTCATATAGTGTCATTGTTCTCTCATTCTATCCCAGTTCCTCCCTCCTGTCTCTACCCGGGAATTGTATAATTCATTTGCATCATGTCCAGTGAACTCCACTGCTACACTTTTTTCACCTTTTGTCTCAAGTTCTGTGTCCTCTCCCTTCCTGAAGATATATACATGAACACACACCATAGATAAAGTAAAGAAGACAAAACTAAAGGCTAAAAGACTAAAAACCAAAAAAGAAAGAAAAAAATCTTTGTTTCCATGTCTTAGGAGTTTGTTTCAGTATGTATATTATTTTATATAAACATGAAGAGGTACTTAGGTATTGTGCCTTTCTGAGTCTCTCCTAAGCGAACCCTCTTGGTCTCACTTGTCATATCCCAGTGTGCATTAGATCTAACTTCCACATATCAGAGAGAACATGCATCCTTTGTATCTCTGATCTTGGCTCACCTCACTTAACATGATTTGTTCTAGGTCTATCCATTTCCCTGCAAATGACATTATTTTATTCTTTCTAATGGCTATATAAAATTCCATTGTATATAGATACTGCATTTTTTTGGATCCACTTATCTATTGTGGTTATTTTCTTGAATTATTCATTTGAAAGCTTTCTACTCTCTGTATTTCTAAAACATCTTCGTATGCCCATGCATTCTTCTAAGCTCTGGAGGTACAGCCATGAATACAAAGACAAAAACAATACTACCTGTGTGGAGAGTATGTATTCTAGTGATAGATATGGCTAAATTAAACAGATAAACACTGCATATATGAACTAGCGATAGATATGGCTAGGTTAAATAGATAAACACATACGCACATACATACACACATAAATACTATGAAAAATGAGGTTAAGAATGGGGTTGTCATATGATATGCATGAGTGATGAATATTAAATATGGTGGACAGAGAAGTTTTTGCCAAGAAAATGAGAATAAAGGCTATAGGAAAGGAAACAGCAGTGTTGGAGGTGAAAGGAGAAGCTTTCTAGGCAGGAAAATGTCATGTCAAAGTACAGATGTATTTAAGGAACATGCATTTAAGGAAACCAGCATGACTGTAGTGAAGGAATCAAATGAGAGAGTCAAGGACATGAGGTTAAAGGTGACTGGGACTTGGATCATATTCAAACCTTGCTGTTGGGAAAGGAGCCAGTGGATGGTTTGGCATCACTTTAGATGCCAAGGTGCTGTTTAGGAGACATACACAAGAAAACAGATATAATGATGAAGTACATCTGGCGGTAGTGAGAATTGTGGAATGTGATTGAATTTTTCATATGTTTGTGTACAGACCAGGTCAAGGTTGTGAGAGAGAAGGAAAAAAAATAGTGGCATCAGGGATTTGGATCAAGTCTGAAAAAAAGACATTGTCAAAAATGGAAAGAAGTAAAAATATTTAGGAGAAGTGTTTTTGTTTTCTTAGTTAAATTTTGAGGGGCAGGTAGATGAGGGAGAAGGGGAAGTTAGAAGTTTGGCATTAGATTTTGGGTGTATGAGATGTTCCTAACACATTCAAATGGAGATATGGAGTGGTAGTTGGACTTTGAGAGGCAAGTTTAGAAGAGGCAATGATCTAATAATATACATGTGGAACAAATGGCAAATATGGTTCATATGCCCTATGACTACAAAGGCTAGCCTAAGGAATAAATCATCTGGCAGAATTTGGTACACAGCAAATATTTCTCTTGGTAGATAGCAAAGGCTAAGAGTTTGGTATGATCAGGGCTGGGAAGGTAGCTCAGTGGTAGAGCGCTTGCCTTGCATGCATGTGGCCCTGGGTTCGATTCCTCAGCACCACATAAGCAGAAAAAGCCAGAAGGGGTACTGTGGCTCAAGTGGTAGAGTGCTAGCCTTGAGCTTAAGAGCTGAGGGACAGCACCTAAGCTGAGTTCAAGCCCCATGACCTACAAAAAAAACAAAAAAAGAAAGAAACTGTCATTTTTAAAAAAATAAAGAGTTTGGTATGAGGCAAATATTTTTTTGGCTTCCTAATAATGGGAAATACTATCATTTTGAAGAAATTTGAAAATGACATCTTATCTGTAGTGATTTCTTCCCCTACGTTGCAGTCATAGAAAATAAAATTCAATAGATCATGTGTCAATCTAACCTCTTAAATGTCTTTGTGAGAACAGTCTAAAAAGGACTATACAGCAGTTTATGGTGGGTACAATAACCTACTATATAAATTTAATGAAGAAAGATGAAAGGGATTCAACATTTTTTTGTTTTCAACTTTTTGAATTAATTGAACTTCCATAAGTTAGAAATGCTGACTGCATTCCAAAACACATAATGAGCTTGGCATAGTGGTACAAGCTTGTAATTCCAGCACTGGGATAGGCTAAGACGAGAGGAAAGAAAGTTCAAGGCCAGCCTGGGCTGCCTAGCAATACCTTAAACAAACAAACAAACAAACAAAACACCATACAAACAAGCAAGCAATGAAGAGAAAAAAGGAACATAGTGTATTGAACACAAACCTTTCCATCTTTCTTTAGTTCTTCATCTGCTTGAGGTGAATGGGTCCTCTTTTTTATGTGCTCCTGCAATAGGCTCAAAGCAATGGGACCATCTACTCAAAAATCACAAGTTATTCTTTCTGATGGAGGCATAGAATTCTATTGTGTATATGTATACACCACATTTTCTTGATCCATTCATCTACTGAGGGGCATCTCGGTTGGTTCCATATCCTAGCTATAGTAAATAGTGCTGCAATAAACATAGTTGTGCTGGTAGCTTTAGTGTGGTCTTGTTTGTGAACATTTGGGTAAATGCCCAAAAGTGGGATTGCTAGGTCATAGGGGAGCTCTATGTGTAGTCTTTTGAGGAACCTCCATACTGCTTTCCAAAGTGGTTGAACAAGTTTACACTCCCACC
>NW_012267219.1:24388942-24428639 GCF_000151885.1 Dipodomys ordii | reverse complement strand
AAAAACATTAAAATACATGTCTAAGGGTTCATTTTCCTGACATCACATTATCTGACCTTTGTCTGGATTCTTAACATCTGTAATAGGGTAATCTTAGGTTGGAGATTTTGTCATGGGAAGAGGAGGAAAAGAAATGATGACTCTCAAATATTTGGACATAAATTTGCCTTACCCTGGAAATGTTCCTTGTCTTTTCACTTATCAAAAGATGGAGTAAAAGAATGACATGAGAAAGGGATAAGAGAAGGAATATCAGATGTTCATGTTACGAATAGGGTAATTAGCACAGCCATCAATTCTAGCCTAGGACTTGGATCATATAGAAACCAAAGGCTATTGCTTTCTGTATTTGTCTCTACGAAGAAAGAAAATTTAAAGTTAGGAGCTAAACATACTTAATTATTCACTGTATTCTATAAGAGTGTATCTAAAAATCTCTGAAATGTATTTATGTTTTCAGCCCAAAGCATATTTTTGGCAATTATTGTCATAAAATAAAATTTTCTTTATTCTTTAGAAGGGATGAAAAAGAATTAGAGTGTCAGAGAGAAGGCTGAAATAGTAGTCCCAGGTCTCTTTTCTCTTTCAACTCTTCCTTCCCACACAAACATACTGTGATCTACTCAATGTAATTATTTTAGATTTGAAAATATGAAAAATCTTCTTCACCTTCCTAGTACCTCTTTCTGGGAACTATTGCTGCATTGACTTACTGGGAGGAAGGCAGCTTGCTATATACCATCATGGATGTTCTCATTCTGCTGCTTTTATCCACAAACAACAGTGCTATCACAGCCTACTTACTCTTTCTACTCACCAACTTTTTGTTACCATTACTGTGACAGGTTTAAGATTTTAGTTAACCTGGGGGAACTACACAAAGCATTTCTGAATAGTAAAATAACAAAATGTGTCCCTTCAGAAGTCAGCTTTTCTGTAAAATGCTGCTGGTGATACCCTCCTTATTTGTAATGAGGAAACTAAATGAGTGATGTGACAAAGAGAGATGAGGTTGAGGATGAAAGGGAGGTAGGAAAACTTCTATATTCAATGTTCAGAAGATGCTTATCTTGAGGAGTTAATGTCTGAGTTGAGAACAGAAAGCTAGAAATGAAAACCAAAGCAATAATAATCTGTAATAATCAAATACTTAAGTTACATTGTAGTCACTATCTATCTAGCTATCTAGCTATTATCTATGTATCTACCTATCATCAATGTATGTATGTATGTATGTATGTATGTATGTATCTGTTTAAGTTGGACTGAATGGCCCGGATATTAACTGCCTTGATTCTCATCTTAGGACTAAAGGGAGATCCTCAGCAGGAGAGAATGAGGAAGAGAGAGAAAGGGGGAGTAAATCAAGAGGACAAGTCACTGCCATGTAAGCAGGCTTACATGACTTACAAATAAAGACTTAATCTTAATGTATCCCTTAGTTAGACTGATCTATGTATCTATCTATGTATTCTGTGTATGTATGTATGTATGTATGTATATATGTATGTGTCTATCTATGTATCTACCTATGTATCTATGTCTATGTATCTATGTATCTATCTAAATTCATTGAGTCTTGGAATTCAGGTTCCTAGGTTCTTGCTTTTAAAAGCACCTAATGTTCCAGGGCTTAGGATGTCATACATAAATACAAAGAAGTTGAGAGTGGGAGGGTGGTCATGAGGATTTGAGGAGAATAGTTGGGAGGAAAGAACCAATCAATGAGGACTGAATTAGATAGGAAGAGCTAAGAACTTTTCACTTGTTGCATAGTAGGGTGATAAAAACTGTGCACCCTTCCTTTGTTCCTTCCTCCTTCCTCTCTCTCTTTTTCTCTTTTGGGCCTTGTACTTGCTAAGTTGGGTTTCCATCATCTGAACCATACCCCCAGTCATTATTTTTTGAGCAAGGTCTTAAGTTTTTTTATTTCCAGGCAGGCCTAGACCAAATTCCTCCTATTTATGCTCCCTGTATAACTTGGATGACAGTTGTGTGCCACTGTAATAACTTTTTATTTATTTTATTTATTTATTTTTTTGCTGGTCACGGGGACCGAACTCTGGGCCTGGTTGCTATCCCTCAGCAATTCAGCTCAAGGCAAGCACTCTATCACTAGAACCACAGCGCCACTTTCGGCTCTTTCTGCTTATGGGGTGCTGAGGAATTGAACCCGGGGTCTCATGTATGTGAGGCAAGCACCTTACCACTGAGCCACCTTCTGAGCCTTAACTTTTTGTTTTTTGTGTGTAATATAAGGTCTCTTGAACATTTTGCTTTGACTGGTCTTTGACTATGATCCTCTCAGTTCTAAGCCTCCTGAATAACTAGAATCACATGTATCACCTACCACCCCTACCTTGTTTTATCTATTTCAAAGGATAGAAGAAAAGATTTCAAATATTTTGAGATCATTTTCACATGATGATTTATATTTTCCCCAAATTAAACATTCCACCATGAATACATCTATCAAAACATTACGTGATAACCTCAGACACATGTACAATTTTATGTAAAGTTAATAAGTAAATAAACAAACATTTTCTTGCTCTTATAATTATACTCTATGAAGAATTAGAGAGGAAACACAGAAAAAGTAATGATAGAAAGTTTTCTTTGTGTGTGTGTGTGTGTGTGTGTGTGTGTGTGTGTGTGCGGGGAGGGTCCTGGAGCTTCAACTTATGGCCTTGACATTGTCAATGATTTTTTTTGGGGGGAGTCGGTCATGGGGCTTGAACTCTGGACTTGGGCACTATCCCTCAGCTCTTCCGCTCAAGGTGATTGCTCTACCGCTTGAGCCACAGCGCCACTTGCAGTTTTCTGGTGGTTTATTGGAGGTAAGAATCTCACGGACTTTCCTGCCCTGGCTGGCTTTGAACCATGATCCTCAGATCTCAGCCTCCTGAGTAGTTAGGATTACAGGCGTGAGCCACTGGTACCTTGCTTGTCGCTGATCTTTTGTGATCAAGGCCAGTGCTCTACCATTGAGCTACACACAGCTCCACTTCCAGCTAATAGGAGACAAGTCTCACAGACTAACTTGTTTGGACTCACTTTGAACTGCATTCCTCAGATTCAGCCTCCTGAGTAACAATCGGGCGCCCAGTTTTTCTTACATTTGTGAGGATGAAGTTGTCCCTTATCTGTACGCTTCCTATGCAATGAGTCTGCGCATGTCAGAACAGACTTTTAACATCTTATCCTCAACATTATACAAATAACCAGTGAATATGTTACAATCTAGCTATTTAATATTTCTTCTACTATTTAAACATTCAAGTCTCCATAATTTGCAAGATTGTGTAATATTATCCACTACCATTAGAATCAGGTCTGTTGCCCATTACAGAGGATTGTTTCTATTAGGTACGCTTTCCTTTTGATCTTAGCACTTCCAAAAATGAACAAATATTGAACATCTTCGAGCAATTTGAGCCATCATGTCTTTCTCTGACAGTCTAGATAAAATACTGTGATAGAGAAAGTATCAAATAGAATAGACTCAGATCTAGATAAGTGTAGTTTTCTCACCCATAAACTTTTTTCTTTCTCAGGAAAGCAGCCTGTGGCCTGGTTTATGATTACACTATTAACACACTGATCCTTCCGTTGGTGACTAAAACTGACTCATCAAGCATTTCAGTTTACTGGGAAGTTGGTTTTCCCAGGTCAATCGTATTTAGTGGGAAATGTCCACCATAAAAGCAAGGCTGCAAAGCTCCTTCTTGGTGTATAGGTACTAAGCAGGTTAACATCAAAAGAAAAAAATAGAAAGTACTTTTAGGTTTCCAGGGAGAGGAAGGTATAGAGATTTCCTGAATACTCCTCCCTTGATCTTTCACATATACAACTTGTTCCAGAATGGTATGTTAGTTACAGATGATGATCCTACATTGACACAATGTATTTATTCACAGCCCATAACTTACCTTAGGTTCACATTTGGTGTTATGCATGGCTTTAGACAAGCATATAACCACATGAATACAATATTGTAGCAATGCACAGAACATTTCCAATGTCATAAAATTCCATATGCTATGCCTTTTCTTCTCTTCCTTCTCCTTGATCTCTGGCAACTACTGTAACTGATGATGATGATGATGATGATGATCAAGATGATGATGATGATGATGATGATAATGGTGATGATGATTATTGTATTTTACTGTTTCTATACTTCTGCCTGTTTTAGAAGGCCATCAGCCAAGACTAATGCAGTTTGTAATCTTTTTGGATTGGGTTTTTAATTTCATAATATGCATTTAAATTTCCTCCATGTTTTTTTTTTGTTTTGCGTTTGTGTGGCTTTGTTTTGTTTATGGCTTTGAGGACTGAACTGGAAATAGCATCTATGCTAGGCAAAGGCTCTACCACTGAGCTGTATCTCCAGCCCCTGTGTGTATTTTCATGCCTTGATTGCTCATTTCTTTTTAGCACTGAATAAAATTCTACTCCATGGATATAGCAGAGTGTATCATTACATTCTGCAGGACATCTTGGCTGAATTCAAGTTTTGACAATTCAGAGTGGATGCCAAACAAGTTCCTGTATGGACATGAGTTATCAACTCTTTTGGGCAAGCATCAGCAAGCAGGAATGCTGGATCATGGGATAAGAGAGTTTAGTTTTGAAGAGCTAGCCAAACAGAATTTTTACAATAGCTATGCCATTATTTGTACCAGCAGAGAATGAGTTCCTGTGTCCTACAACCTTGCCAGAATTTGGCATGTCCAGTGTTCTAGATTTTAGACATTCAATAAATGTGTAGTTGTATATCACCATTGTTTGAATTTGCATTTTTCTGATGACGTCTAATGGAGAAATGACTTTCTTACTCCTGTGCAAAATTAAAGTTGAATTCTCTTGGGATGTTGGTTATTTTGGCACTCTGAACTCTAATAGTCATCTTTAATGGAAAACAAAGACAGAAAAGTAGACCAAAGCACACTACTTACAGTATTATGAACATGTTAAAAAGAGTGGGCCTAGTGAAGATTGTTTTAAATTAATTACTAACAGAAGGAAAAAAAATCTAGATTTAGACACAGGACTAAGGGATGATTATTTGAGTCAGAAGTGGGTGGGAATAAGTAAAAGGGGATGTTCCTCCAGGAGGTTGTTTTTGGCAACACTAAAACCTATGTTGCAAGAAGGGAAACAGTCTCGAGATGAAAATCTCTTACAGGTTGGCATTTGCCCAGAACTGCAATGTTGACATGGAAGTGCAGGCACACCCAAAAACATCCTGATTAAATTGCAGGTGTTGTGCAAAACCAAGTGGGAAGAGAAAATATTTCTAACTAGCAAGTAGAATCCCAGAGTTTACTAATTAGTAGGTATAGTATGTGATATAAATCCTCAGAACACCAAATAATTGTTTTATATTTTCATTACCAGGAAGAGTCTTTCTCAGTGAATCGCTCTTTGATTTGGAAAATAATTTCCAGATATTTTTTCCTGTGAGTTTTCTTTAAAGTAGAAAGAACACTCTTTAAATAAAATCTTATATGACCCTACTCTGAGTAGTACAGGTCTGAGTAGAGAGTATTCTATTAGTGAAATCATCTTTACGAGTTCAATTGAACAAAAGCAATGATGTATTCTGATTAATGAGAAAATTTGAAAACAGAGCTACTGAGATATTTGTGATTTCATGATATTAATTTTAGTGTATTTTTATGTTTGCCCATAATTTTTCAGACTTCTAGTATAGGGTTCTTTGTATATAAATGTTACGTTATTTGAAACATATTTTAAAAACCTGAAAATACAAATTGAGTCAACATTTATTGAAATCTTGCCACAAGACCTTTTTCACAGATCCTAGCAAGTAAACAAACAAACAAAAAAACCCACTGCTGGTTATTAGTATTTGTGTGGTTGTTATTCCAGGCTCTTTAAGAACTGAAGAGAGCAATCTAGCAAAATAAATATGCTGAAGACTGTTAAATAAAATAATTTATGTTCTTGCTAGGAAATGTCACAGTCAGAACTGGAAACTGGGTTTCTTGACCTCTTTTGTATTTGATTTTCTCCTTTCTTTCTTTCTCCTTCCTTCCTTCCTTCTTTCCTTCTTTTTTCTTTCCTTCCTTCCTTTCTTCCTTTCTTTCTTTCTTTCTTTCTTTCTTTCTTTCTTTCTTTCTTTCTTTCTTTCTTTCTTTCTTTCTTTCTTTCTTTCTTCCTTCCTTCCTTCCTTCCTTCCTTTCTTTCTTTTCTCTTGCCCAATTTATGAATCTGATTCAAATCAAGTATCTACCACCCAACTGTATTTATTTATTTATTTATTTTTGTTGGTCGTGGGCCTTGAATTCTGGGCTTGGGCGCTGTCCCTGCCACTTGAACCACAGTGCCACTTCTGATTTTCGAGGGATTTGTTGGGGATAAGAGTCTCACGGACTTTCCTGCCCGTGCTGGCTTTGAACCATGATCCTCAGATCTCAGCCTCCTTAGTAGCTAGGATTATAGGCGTGAGCCACCAGCACCCAGCAATCCACCACCCAACTTTTATAGAAAGCCCTATTGGTAATGATAATTGATTTTGTTTCATGAAAGGGATTAACAAAACCAATGAAGCTTTATTTTAATATATATAAAAATAGTTTCCATAGCATTGATGGTATGATGACATTCATTTTTAAATTGCTTTTGTTTTTGCATCTCTTTAATTTGCATCCAAATTTTCCTAAGGTCTTATATGTTTTGAATTACCAAGTGTCAAATTTAAGAAGTATGTGTGCTTCCTGAGAGCCTCTTATTCCTCTAGGCTGATTGTTTTTTTGAGTTCTTTGCACTTTTCATCTAGTAACTGATAATTCATATTTTTCTGGCTTGGGGCTCCTATTTCTTTGCTTGAAAAAGTCCTTTGGTGGTTTACTCCCTTCTCTTCCTGGAAAGCATCCTGAAGTGTGTTCATAAGAGATACAATCTGTGGGAAACAGGTGTTTGAATTTTTTTTTTTTTTTGCCAGTCCTGAGGCTTGAACTCAGGGTCTGGGCACTGTCCCTGAGCTTCTTTTGCTCAAGGCTTACACTCTACCACTTGATCTATAGTGCCACTTCATTTTTTTTTCTGTTTATGTGGTACTGAGGAATCAAACCCAGGGCCTCATGCATGCTAGGCAAGCGCTCTACCATAAGCCATATTCCAAAGCCCCTGACTGCTGCTTTTTAAGGAACTCATTAACTATTTGCTTTTAAATTTATTTATATGTATAACAGTAATGTCCTCAATATTTAAAAGGAAAATAAAAGTAATCACATATGTAAATATTAGGCAAATAGAAGAAAATCAGAACTATTCATGTGAAATCTGATTACCCAGTCTTAGTTCTATTTATGTTTTTCTCATAAAAGTATTTTAAAAAAGTATTTTCTTTTCTAAAATTTAACAATGATCTGGGTAAGATGGATTGTTTTTTGTTCTGATTGTCCAAGGCCCTTTGTAGAACATTTGTATCTGAATGTTCATATTCTATAATCCTGGAAATCCCTATTTACATGGCTTTTCTCCCCACATTTTAAATTTGCAGCAGTTAGTTGTACAAGGATGTTTCACATTGATGTGTCCACATAAGTACACCATGTACCTTAATCAGATCTACTCCCTCCATTACTTCATCTCCCTTTCCCAGACCTATCTCCACAGGCTTCATTGTTCCATTTTCACACTCAAGTAAAAAGTATTCTCACCATATTCACTCTTTTTCACCCTTTTCTTATTCCTTTCCCCTCCCACTACTATTTACACTCAGGATAGCATCTGCTTTACTTGTCTGTTATCCTTTTTTTTCCAAGTAGATGTAAATTGTCCATAAGTGTTTCATTGTAGTATTTTGTACATCAATATACACTATTTTAATCACATCAACCCTCTCATTTACTCTCACTTTCTTTTTTTCTTTTTCTTTTTTTTGGGGGGGGATCCGGTCATGGGGCCTGAACTCTGGGCCTGGGCGCTGTCCCTCAGCTCTTCAGCTCAAGGCTAGCACTCTACCACTTGAGCCACAGCGCCACTTCCGGTTTCTGGTGGTTTTTTTGGAAATAAGAGTCTCACGGTCTCTCCTGCCCGGGCTGGCTTTGAACCGCGATCCTCAGATCTCAGCCTCCTGAGTAGCTAGGATTACAGGCATGAGCCACCAGCGCCCGGCTCTATCCACTTCTTATAGCCGGATTCCAGCCAGGGTATCCTTGGTTTCTTGAGCTAGGAATGTTCTTTGTTTTCAGGCTCCTAGAGAGTATCAGTCACAAGTGGCGCTGTGGCTCAAGTGGTAGAGCGCTAGCCTTGAGCTGAAAAGCTGAGGGACAGTGCCCAGGCCCAGAGTTCAAGCCCCACGACAGACAAAAAAAAGAAAGGAAAGAGAATATCAGTCACAAAATAATAGCTTCTCTCTCAAGATGGTTCCTTGCTATAATTTCTCTGTGATAAGGGCAACAGAAAATGTTTCTTCACAAAGACTAGTCTTCCACATTAGGGTAGCCACTGTCTCATAAGTTCCTCTACTGAGTTTAAGACTTGAAGGAAATACAGGTTTACTTTGCTGCTAGAATTGGTAGTCTGTCACCAGGGCCATCTGTTTCACTTTGTGATAATGTCTTTAGTTTCTCCTCCTCTTTCTGTGAAGCCTGGGATGGAGTCTGGAACTGCTTGGTGCTTTTCTCTGTACTTCAGTTTATCTGTACTTTTCTGCCATTTTGCCACCACTTTCATGATTACTGATGTACTTCCTGTTTTTTTCCTCAGAATTTATCTTTTGTGTTATCATGGAGTCAAAATACAACCTCCTTAAATTTCATGATATATATTTAATTTCAAAAACTCTTTTCGTTTATTCGTTCATTCATTCATTTGTTGGTTCCTTCCTTCCCTCCCTCCTTTCATCTTTCATTCCTTCCTCCCTTCCTTTCTTCTTTCTTTGCTTCCTGCCTTCACTTTTTCCTTCTTTCCTTCCTTGCAGTACTGGGGATTGAATTCAAAGCTTCATGCTTGCTAGACAGATACGTTATCCTTTGAATTCCATCCATATCCTTTTGCCTTTACTTAGTTTTTTTTTTTAAATAACAAAAAGACTTTGACTTGCCCACATTCAAAATATGATCAAGGTAGAACTGGGTGCTGGTGTCTTATACCTGTAATCCTAACTACTCAAAAGGCTTTGCTTACTTTTCACCCCTCATAGTTTCTATTAGTGCTTGGTTGATTTGATTGCTGCTTTTTATGTAAAAATTACCTTCAAAGCTGGACATGCTTTGTCAGTCGTGGGGCTTGAACTCTGAGCCTGCACGTTGTCCTTCAGCTCTTCAGCTCAAGACTAGTGCTCTACCACTTTAAGCCACAGTGCCTCTTCTGGTTTTCTGGTGTTTAATTGGAGGTAAGAGTCTCAAGGACTTTCCTGCCCAGCGTGCAGGCCTGGAGTTCAAGCCCCACTACCAACAAAACAAACAAGCAAACAAGAAAACCTCCCAAACTAGATGCCAAAGTATAACCTCTCCAATGAATTATCCAGCATATAATAATGTAACCAAAACAATTTTTATTAACAACTTGACCGTTTAGCTGTTTTCCCTGAAACAAAATTTGATCAGGAGAGGTGTTTTTCTTTCTCTTTCTCCCTTCCCTCCCTCCCTCCCTTCTTCCTTTCCTCCTTTCCTTCCATACTCCCTTCTCTTCCTCTCCTCTCTTTTTCCTTCTCCCTCTCCTTTTCTACCTTCATTTTTTGAGACAGGGTCTTGGCATTTACCCATGCTGGCTTTGAACTTGTTATACAGCACAGGGTAGATTTGAAATTGATCCTCAGTACCACATAAGCAAGAAGAAAAAAGCCGGAAGTGGTGCTGTGGCTCAAGTGGTAGAGTGCTAGCCTTGAGCTGTAGAGCTGAGGGACAGCACCCAGGCCCAGAGTTCAGGCCTCATGACCGGACCCAAAAAAAAAAAATAAAATAAAAAAATAAAATAAATAGATTTGAAATTGAGATTTTCTTGCCTCAGCTTTTCTAGTGTTGTGGTTACAGTAATAGTCTGCACCATAGCTTGATGAAAGTATCTTTCTTATACTATCTTTGATGAACAGATATCCCTAAAAATCTGATGAAGGCTATGGGCTTTTATCTCATTAAAGTGAATTTGCTTAGCTACATAGAATCACACACACACACACACACACACACACACACACACACACACACTATAGTCCACATACTCTAGATAAAATGTGGCTTCTCCAAAGCCCCATGTGGACTGTGGTATAAGATTGCTATCTCTAGAGAAAGAACCTCAAAGATACTGTGTCCAAATCCTTAATTTTTGATAAATCTTAAAATAAAATTCAATCACTGAATCTGAGGATCCATACTCTGGAATTTAGGTTACTTTTTCTTTTATCCTTGTGACTTTGGGCCTAAATCTAGGGCTGTGAAATGGCTGAGTAGTCAATTCTTCTAAACTTGGCTCAACTTTGTTCACTTTGAATTCTTTATCTAGTGAGACAATCAATATAGAGGTTGGATATGCAAGTTTTAAGTCAAAAGAATAAGCAAAATAGAAAATTTTGATGAAAATTGTGTGAGAAACCTGGGTAAAAATAATTGATGAGAATGTGGCTAAAGAGTGGCCTGTTCTGAATTATTGTGCAATCTTACATGATAGAAAGGCACACTAAGGAACTGAAATTAGAACTCTTGGTAACCATGGGAACAGGACTCATGGCTCAATTGTTATAAAAACAGTCTTGGGATTTCTTTGAAATGGAAATGATTATTTAGATAATGATACATCTTTAGTGTGAAGACCAATAGTGGCTTCAGCATAATTGGAAGTTGTTGGCCAAAATGTGAGGAACCATTCAAATCTAGAATTCCACGTATTTCCCTTTAAAATAAATTTAATTACACTTTATAGGAAATTTCATCAGTATTTTTCAAAGTAGTTTTTTTTAAAAAAACATTTACAATCAAAATATTCCTATATGTCCATAGTTTTCCACTTCTCTTGTCTTTGCATTTGCTATATTTAGCAGTGTTTTTTAGTAGCTTGCTCTTGGAAAAATGTCATGTGAGGTTTCTATTATTCTAGTCTCTAAGTCCCAGATTAATTTTAGAAAGAGAACTTAGAAGTTAGATTCAGAGTAATCTTAAAAGAGAAGATTTATCTACATATAAGGAAGCACTTCAGTCTATGATTATCTTTTCTATGAAGAAACATTGTATTATAATAATAATGTAGTGAAATAACCAACACTATTTCAAACACAATGTGTATTAGGATCAATACTTCTTGCTTACAAATACAAACAACCCTGCCAACTCTTTTTTTTTTTTTTATTACCACTCCCTGTGATTATAGAAGATTAAACCCAGGCTCAGAGACTTCAAGTAATTTCCTTAAAGTAAAATTAGCAGGTGACCACATGGTGACAGAACCTCTTCACCCTTGGTTTTCCATGTCTTTTCATATGTTTTGCACCTTTGTGTACTGTAAGAGCCATATTTACTTCAGCTGGCCAAAACTCGGAACAACTGTTTACTGTTTGTGATTATCCACAGAATTGTTACTGTTGACTTCAGCAAACCTCTTGAGTCTTCATCTTTGCACTGTGCATTTCCTTTATCTCACCAGTTGGATTATCTCTCCTTTCTTGACATAGACATGACATAGATTTTTTTTTTGTCAGTCGTGGGGCTTGAATTCTGGGCTTGGGCACTTGGTCCTTGTGCTCTTCAGCTCAAGGCGAGCGCTCTACCACTTGAGCCACAGCACCACCTCCAGTTTTCTTGTGGTTTATTGGAGATAAGAGTCTCAAGCACTTTCCTGCCTGGGATGGCTTTGAGCTGAGATCCTCAGATCTCAGTCTCCTGAGTAGCTAGGATTACAGGCATGAGGCACCAGTGCCTGGCTGACACAGAATTTTATATGTCTTGTATTTCTTTATAACTTTCCTTTCAATTTTCTTGTGCTGAGAATTATACTCAAAGCCTTGCAATTGCTAGTCAAGTGTCTTATCACTGAGCTACATCCTAAGCCAGAAGTTGCCTCTCTACTGCTTCTATCTTTGATTTAGTTACTTGAAAATGTCTTGTATACCATAAATATCCTCAAAATGCCATTGCTTCATTCACTGCAAATAAGCTTTTTGCGTTGTTCTTTATATGTCATCCGGTAACCAAAATTGAATGGAAGATAGCTATCTCCAGAAAGGTGGATAATAATTAAAAGTATACTGCATTAGTCATTTATGTCCTTTTAGGAAAGTTTCTGTACACTGCATGGTTTTTATAGAATGGTTTTGTAGACACCTTTTGCCTGAACAGAATGTTTTTGAAAAAGGAAATTCCCCTTAATGTGCTTAGACATAGTGCTTAGGCCTTCATGCATTGCATTATGATAAATATTTTATGATAAAAAGAACTTATTTCCAGAAGAGCAATAAGACCTCAGGAAAGAACCACTACATCATGACATCAATGATAACTACTAGCAATAGAACCCTCAAACTTTCTCTGAAGGAATTCTTTTTTAAATGTTTTTTTTTATTGTAAAAATACTGTACAGAGGGGTTACAGTTACATGAGTAAGGTAATGAGTACATTTCCTATTGAGCATTGTTACCTCCTCCTTTGTTTTTCCCCTACTAACCCTTCTCTATGCACCTCCCCAACTCCTCCCTCCCCCGCCCCCAAGTTGTAAAGTTTGTTTTCAACATAGTGTCTTGTACATCTCACTGTTAAGGCAACCTGGATCCTTATTTTCTCTGAAGGAATTCTGTCTTCATAGTAGGATGTATTGTTTCTTTATATCTGGAATATCATTTTGTAGATTTGGTTTATCTTATGTTATTTAAGATCTTGTTTGAGATAAAGAAGTCACATACAGTATGTGTTTTCTCTGAATCAGTTATTAAACATCTGATATTGAACATTTTTCTAAAAATTCAAATAATAAGAGATGGCTTGAAAGATCACAGTGTATGTCTTTTAAATTAGCTCCAATTTTGATGAAATTCTTCATCTGAAAACTAAAAAAGCAAATGCAAACAAAAGCCCCACTCCAAATGAAAACAAATGCTCCAACAAAATAAAACTAACACAAAGCTTCGAGTTATATTTACACTCTAATATTAATAATGATGATGCTATTAGTTCACTTATAAGGCACATAATTTAAAGGTAAGGTTTTGCTACTTTGCTTACAGTACTCAGTGCCTCTAAGCAGTTAACTAGGCTGCCTGATTTAATGACAATCATACTGGTTTGTTAGGTTCTAATTGAAGCAAATCAGGGCTTCAAGGAGTTTTAAGTCCGCTTCACTGAGGAAGTCTTGTCTAGCTTTTACTGGGTTATGTAATGTCTTTATCTTTCTAACCGGAATTCTACAAGGAAATGTGTTTTTGCTTACATATATATCTGTGAGAACTCTTGATTATTTTTTCCTTTGGGTGATGTAGCTGCCTCAAAACAAATGGTTTATATGGGTTTTTTTTCCTGGAGTTTGAATTCAGTATTAGTTTGTTACAGGAATAATCTACACATAAGGAATATGTTGTTTTTGGAACATTTGTAAGTAGTAACACAGATATAAATTATAATTAAATGTTGACTTGCTATTATCAGGGTTTCCTATTTGCTAGGACTGCAATTGAATTGAAATGTAACATCTTTATTTTTCTATAGCTGTGTTAGATTATTCTCTCCCTCAGTCTTAGAACTGGTGAGTAATTACCTTCCATGGCAGGCAGGCTCAGTCTAAATACATTGGTCCTTCGAGGTAGAGTGAGATTCAGAGACAGTAAACATGATCAGAGACACACTACAGTGTCAGTTTTGAGGATAAGAGAAGGGAGCTAAGAGCCAAAGAATACAAGCCCTTCTTTTCCCCCCAGAAGCTAGAAAAAGAAAAAAAAGACATTCTCCAGGAAAGAAGCATCCCTGACAAATCTTAGACTGGTGAGGTATATGTTGCATTTCTGACCTATATTCAGAGCTCCAAGATAATAAAGTTGTGTTGTTTCCAAAATATTTAGAATCCTTTGTTAAATAAAATATCTGTTATACACTTTCCTTCTGACTTCTATCCACTTAGCTATCAGGGAAAACCACGTGAACTTTTTAAATAAAAGTATTTCTGTCCTTTCTGTTTCAAGCAACTTCAGTGGAGGTCATTCAGTCAGTTTTGGGTAAATCAAAGCCCTTCCAGGTTTCCTCTCCTTTTCTAAAGATGGATCACAGGCAGACCGTGTAGAGGCGACCCATATGTCTTCCTGAGAATGTGGGATGTGACACTTATGCATGAGCAGCCTCTAATTATGGATCTGCTTCCATTTATCTTTTCTTGATGGCCTCTGAGAAATGTGCTAGTGTTGTTGCTTGTCTATGCGAGTTGTGGGATCACTCTGGGACAGTAGTGGACAATAAAAATCAAAGAAGAAACAAGAAGTAGATGTCCAGTCCATCCCTTGCTGTTCAATCCCCACCCTGCCACTGCCTCTGACCACTGAGAGCTAGTCCTGAATGAGCTTTGGACCCTGCTATGCATGTAGACCCCTTCGTACCTGTGCTTTGGTCATGGCTGGGATTATTTTCTCTTTTCTTTTTTCAGGGCTCTTTGTGTCTTTCTCTTGTGTGTTCTTGGTGCAGGTATGATTGTTGATTGGTTCAAGATATAGCCAAATTATCAGGGAAGCAGGCTCATCCATTCCCTACCATGCTGACACATTCTTCAACTTCTTGCTATGCACAAAAAAGGGATATTTGGAAGTTTCTTGCCCATCCATTTGTGGGTCAGCTGGTTAGTCTACTACACATAACCCTTTTCTACTTGCTGTATGGCTTTCAATATGGATGGTTCAATATAGGAGCTGAAATGCACCAGTGATAGTCAAAGAGAGAAAGGCATTGGCCTTTAGAATTGGTTTTCCCTTGGCTTTCTTCTCAGCAGTTCAGTCTTCCTACATTATTAGTGGCTGCTTCTTTTCTACCCTTCCTTTTGTTGACTATGAAGGCCAGTATCTAAGAACCCCTGAAAAGTAAACATTTCCCAGTGATGTCCTTTGTGCTTGGAGTCCTCTCAAATAACAGACTCTTCAGGAGTACTATCTGTAGTCTGCCCAAAGACCTTCAGCCTCTGCAGAAAGGTTCTTTTTGACACATTCATCTCCTGCCATGAAGGCTGCTAGGGCCGCTGTCACCTGCTAACCGGAGGGGATGTGTGCGATTGGATGAAGGTGGCTATGGCAGCTCTTTTCTATTTTCCTCTTTTTTTTTGGCCAGGAGAGGCAGGACCTACTCTGCCAAAGGCCCTCTGCCTAGTCCCTTCTTTTAGGAGTTGGAATTTGTATATCTGCTGTATGTGAAGCAGGATCTTCTTGAAGCAAATATGAGGATTCTTATTCTGAGTCTCAAGGGAGCACAGGGTATTCTGTGGTTATTTTGTTGTATTTACCAACTCCTGGGCCTCCACCCACTTTTTCCCCTTCCCCCACCTCATTTGCCTTCCCACATTTCCTTCCTGCCTTCCAGCAATCTTGGATGAATGGACTGTGTAATTCTATTGTAGTTTGTGGATTTGTTATTTTTGTTGGTTTTCTGTGGGACACTTCCATTGAGCGTGGGGGTGGGGGCATCGGGGGTGGGTAAAGGAACATCTCAGTTGTTTCTAGACACTTCTTTTCTATCACTTTCTTTTTATCACTTTCTTGTTTCTTGTAACTCAGGTTAATTTTGTTGTCTCTTGCTGTACTGTTAAAAGACAATGAAAAAAGAAAAGGGGGCCTGAAAAAAATGATACACGAGGGAAGACTACAGCCAGCTCTGCTCTTTTTTTTTGTTGGTCATGTGGCCTGAACTCTGGGCCTGGGTGCTGTCCCTCAGCTCTTCAGCTCAAGGCTAGCGCTCTACCGCTTGAGCTACAGCACCACTTCCGGTTTTCTGGTGGTTTATTGGAGATAGGAGTTTCACAGACTTTCCTGCCTGGGCTGGCTTTGAACTGCAACCCTCAGATCTCAGCCTCCTGAGTAGCTAGGATTACAGGCATGAGCCACCGGCGCCCGGCTCAACTCTGCTCTTTTGAGGAGCAATTTTCTCTATTCCCTTTGAAGGGACAGAATCTTCTTTTTCACCACTACATTTAAAGTCCTCCAATGATGGGGATGTATAGTTCTGGTCAAGTGCTACTATAATACAGAATAGTTGAAAAACCAGAATTTTCCAACATCAGAAGAGGGAAGCTTACTTTTAGCCACTGCTGGATCTGACTGGCATTTCAAAGAAATATGGTACTGCAAATAGGAACTGAGTGATTAAAGTTATTTAAGCTTGACCCTATAATTGGTGATGTTTTCCTGTCATTTTAAGAAACTAAATGAGAAAGTACATGTGAAAATCTTGGGAAAAAAATTAAAATGTCACAATTATACATGAGCTGGTCCTCTTTCCCTACTCACATATAGAATAGTCGGAGGGGTATCATGTCATTGGAAAAGAAAGTATACTCCAAAATGACTATATTTGCTTCTTGATGGGATAACTGCAATATTTTGTTTTCAAGGAAGCATTGGCATATTATAGCTTAAAAGTTGGCTAAATGTTTTTGGGTTTTTGTTTTTTTTAGTTGGTAGTGGGGCTTGAACTCTGGGCCTGGGTATTGTCCCTCAGATATTCAGCTCAAGGCTAGTACTCTACCACTTGACCGACAGCACCACTTCCGGTTTTCTAAATGGTTTATTGGAGATAAGAGTCTCATGGACCTTGCTGCCCCAGCTGGCTTTGAACCGTGATCCTCAAATCTCAGCCTCCTGAGTAGCTAGGATTACAGGTGTGAGCCACCAGCAACTGGCTTGGCTAAATGTTTTCAGAAATATTGTGTCCAGTTGCTTGTGAACTACAATGGCAGAACTGAGGAGTATACTAGGCACCACCTATGATGAAAATTCCAAAATACTTCCCATCTGGCCCTTGAAGAACATGTTTGTCAACCTCTACTTTAACATGTTAGTTATGTATTGCTATATAACAAAGAACCCCAAAGACTAGACTGCTTCAAATACAAACATTTATTATTTCACCATTTCTGAAGGTCTGAGATCTAGGCTTCTGTAGTTGAATGGTTCTGGGTCAGAGGTACTGCTGAGGTACTGCTGAGTCAAGCAGTTAACCTGGTCTGTCATTATTTTGAGAGTTGAACAGGGCTGTGAAGAGTCCACTTGTGAGTTCACACAGGGAGTTGGTGGCAGCTTTCAGTTTCTTATTAACTGCTGACTTGAAGTTTTCCTTCTATGCCTCAACATAAACATTCTATGGACCTCAACATACTCTACAGGGCAGCTACTTCCGTGAAAATAGATGAAGGCGAAGAGGATAGAGAAGGAAGAGGAATGGGAGGGCTGTTACTAATATTTAATAAGAAAATCTGGCAGTGGCTTCATATAACACTTATTGTATTCAGTTTGTTGGAAGTAAACCCCAAGTTAGCCCACATCCAAGCAGAAGGGTTTATGCAAGGATATGGTTACCAGGCAGTATAAGCTTTCACCCTTTTGTTTCATCACACATTGTATTATCCATCACTATAGTTCTGGAATTTAGGACTGTGAGAACCAAAGTAAGCCAAGCAGTGAAATATTGGAGTTGCTTTCATGAGAAGCTTCATTCTGTGATTGTCATAGATGTTGGCAATCAATCTGATTGGTGCATGTGGGCCAAATCCAGACTGATTTAAAAATGTAGCAATACTTGGGAAAACCATAGGACAGAATGACTAGGATTCAAAGAAGAATAGAGACCAGCTGGGTCAAGACAAAGTTGGTGCGTGGCAAGGCAGGTAGTTAAGAGAGTAAACTTCACCAACAATGAGAACTTTTTACTTGTTCACTCATTTATCATTCAACAGATATTTACTGACTTCCAACTAAGCCCCAGTACTACTGAAGGCTTTGCGGATACAGCAACAAACATGGAAGGGAAGATGGCATCAGACAGGAAGCATCTGACAACAGGTGCTTCCTTTGTATATTGACAGCCAGCAAGTGACTTCCCAGGATTTGACCCTTTGTCAGTATTTGTGGTCAGGAGAAGATATTTACATAAAAAGATAACAGGCAGAGTGGAATAGTACAGTATTCTGGGAAATAGAGGCAAGTCCTAGAAACTTTTTAGTGCTTTTAAGGTCTTTGCTAGGTCGTTAAGTTTTTAAAAATTTTATTGCCCTACAGTTCATGAGTCTATCACAGACATTTAGTGGAAGCAGAAACCATAAAAGCAATATGTAGATTGTTAAAAAAGATCAACATGCTGCTTTGTTGTTTGTTTTCTGGGCTTTTTAAAAGATTTTTAAATTTTTATTGCAAAGGTGATGTCAAGAGGAGTTACAGTAATGTCAAGTAGTGAGTACATTTCCTTTTGAACAGTGTCACCCCCTCCCTCAAACCCCTCCAGACTTCCCCCCACCTTGTCTTTTTTTTTTTTAAATACCTGCTTGTTTATCTTATTCAGTCATACTTTTTCACCAGGCTCAACTCAGTGTTTGTTTTCCAAACAGATCTGGAATTCAACCATAGAAATCTTTATCAAAGCCCAAACTAGTTTTCTTCACATTACATTGGACACAGAGGAGAGATTGAAGGGGTGTGTGTGTGTGTGTGTGTGTGTGTGTGTGTGTGTGTGTGTGTGTGTGTGTTGGGAGGGGCTGGTTCTTGCTTGAGCTAAGAGAAGTCAGGATAAACTGACTTCAAGTTGATTAGGATCTACCCTAAGGAGCTCTCTCTACGTTGGCAGGGCTTAGTAACCTAGACAGCCTTTCCTCTAGGAAACTGTGTTTTTGATCTTCAAACAAAGTTAATTTCTTCCATTGTGTGACTGAAAGTCACTTTAAAGATCCCATTAGATTCAAATAGTCCATCCTTGTACTTGCATAGCTAGTTTTATTTATTATTATTACTATTATTATTATTAATGGATCTCTTGTCTAGTTTGACAATCTGAACACTTCAGAGTCCTTAAGAAATTTTTTTTCAGTCATTCACATTTCCAAATGGAGAGCTTGATTTAAAAAAAGAAATGACCTTGGAAATTTATTACCTTGAGTGTGAAAACAGGAAATGTGAGGCTTGCATGAAAAATGACTGTTAAGGGACACCAGGCCACCAAAGCCATCTCTGACTTTGTATTCTTTTTCTTGGAGATTTTAACATCTGATGACAACTATACAAATGTTTTACACATATTCAACAGGCAGAGGTGGTGAAGCCAGAGAAAAGAAGCAATGAACTGAGTTTGAGTGAATAGGGGAAGATTAGTCAGAAGAGATTGCATGTTGCCAGACACTTACTAGGGTTGCTCAACAGCATTATCTGACAAACACCAAGAGAAAAAAGGAAACATTTTGGCCAAGTCAGCCACCTCTAGCCTCTCTTTTCAAAACCCTAGTAAGAAATCCCCACCACTAGATAAGTTACTTCCTCTTTCAGCAGGATGACTACAGTGGGAAAATAATAGACTGTAGGGCTGAAATACTGAACTTAGGAAAGAGTAGCAGTGAGCAATAAAACAATAATGGATTAGACAGAAAGGCCCAAGGCACAAGTCTTGCTCTTAGACAGCTTAGTCAGGACCATTTTGGTAGAGTACATATGTGATTATCTCCTTAGACGGTTATGGTCTCTATTTAAGGCTTATTTAACCTTGGTTTTTACTCTTTAGCTCCTCTTGCCCATATTTGCACCCTTTCCCTGTCTCTCTTTTCTCCAGCTATATTTGGAAATGGCTCAACTTAAGCTCATTTTTTTTCTCTACAAGAACACTTCTAGACTTTTTCATTACAGAGAGACTTTTTTTTTCCTTTTAGCAAATAACTTTTGCCTTTTATTACTAATAATACAAGTTACTAATTATTAATAATAATTTATACATTTCCTGTCTTTAATGGGTTAATGTCTTCTGAGGAAAATGGCTTTTCATCAGCATCTTAATATTTCACAGAACATTCACTCAGTTATATGAGGGATATAAACAGATGATGTTTATTCATTTGAAATATAAACTCTTCATAATGCTGACCAAAACATTGTCTCTTCCAGATAAAATTTAGCATTCTCTTGTTTTACCTTTGTTTTATCGAATTATGATAAAATAAAGGAAGTTAGTTGTCATTTAAAAAATCTTAGGGAAGTTATGTTGTTGGTTTCAGAATTGTTTGAGGAGAAAAGAACGAATTCCATCTTTTTATCTTTTAATCTTTGAATTTGGAGCAGACGGCTTTGTGGTTACCTTGTTGACTTCGGCACAGAGTTGCTATGGGTATTTTGATTCTTTCCTCTTTTGTAGGAAAATCTGCTATTTAAACAGTCTTTCAAAAAGCAGAACAACCTTTACTCTTTCATGCTTTTATACTTCCTCATCCTACCCCAAACCTCTCACATGGTGGTTAAGTGTGGTTAAGACCTATTGGCAACATTGGCTAACTATACCTTCTATTCCTAACTCTTAGTGTCTACATGATGTTCATCTTCATTACACCTGGGAAACAGTTTTCTAAAAGATTGGTGGTGACTTCCTTTTGTCACAGTCTCCAGAAGCATTTGCAGTTACTCACTGCCTCCTAGTGATTTCCCTGCTGCCTTGATTTTGACCTTGTTCTTCTGGAGAGAATTTTCCCCCAAGGGAGCGGAAGAATTAATTTATTAAATGCAAGCATGTGCTTGGAAAAATTCTCTCTTTCATTGTTTTGGAGCTTCATGAGAACTTTGTGAGTCAGGTTGCATTCTTGTAAATCATCACTTGAATATACATCGATTTATTTTGCTTTGTTTCCTTGGTGTGTTATTTCATAGAAGTGAGTCTTGAACAGCTTGGCTAGTTTTAAAAGTTCCTTGAGACTAGAATCCATGGACTCCACCACTTGCCTGACACAGCATATACTTTGAGGCTTAATAAATATTCATTGATTGGTTGTAGGTGAAAGTCCTCAGACTTAAGAGAATGAAGACCAACATGGACATTGATGAGTTCTTAGATGAATATCCATTTCTCAAAGTGCTAGCAGAAACCTTTCATATACCATCTTAAAATAAAAAAAATGTATTCCTAAAACAATTGTATTTGATACTAAGTTAGAAAACCATTAGCAACTGTCACGTGTAGACCAGAAAGGCTTCCTCTTAATGATAGGAGGCTCTCTCAGCTGGAGGTGACTGAACTCTAAGGTGTCTATCTGAACTAGATAAGAAGGATTTTTTTTTTAAATTATCTGTTCTGGGCAGCTTTACCCACTTTCTGAGGCAGATGCATGGAATTTGTACTTTCTGTCTGACACCGGATATTTTATTCCTCATTTCCATGTAAAAATGAAGACCAGCTCCGGTTGAAATGGGAGACAGGGCCAGTGCTGGTGAAGTTGGTCTGTGTCACCCCCTTTGTTTCCTCTTACATCCCCTTTATCCATTTCAGTTCCTCTTTTCCCACCAGGTGCCAGAGGGCTTATGCTTCCCCTCTTTCTTTGGCAGGAGGAAGTGATGGGGACTAAGTCTTGTGTGTATGCTTACTATGATGCTGCACGTGATTGAGTGCGTATGAGTTGTTGCTTCTTTTCTAGTCTCTTGGCAGCTCTGTGAGACATTTTTTTACTATTTCTGCATCACAATTGAAAATGAGGTTCTGAAAGGGTAGTATACATGTGTAAGTCATATAACTGGCAGTCCAAATGTGAGATTCGAAAGTTAACCCCTCTGACTGGACTATCTGAGCTCCTGACAGAACCATTTCCCATTGAGAATACTGTAGCTTATGGTACAGAGAGCAGAGCTTTGCCAATAACATGACAGCAAATGTGTGGTGGTTGGTGGCTGAAACATTTAGGGTGGAGGAGGCAGTATTTTCTGTCGGTAGGGGAGATAGATTTGAGGCTTTGCAATATTTGCTGTTGATATCTTCAACTAAGCATCTTTAGCCATTTGAAGTATATGGCCTAGCATTCAGCACTTTCTTTACTTTCATGGATATTCTTGCATTGGTCCTTCAGAAATGAATTTAGTATGGTAAACCATTTCTTTTAACCAAAGGAAAGGCCTACTTTAAAATAAGGAACAAAACCATTCCATCAGCACTAATTTAATTGATCGTGCGTATGTATAAAAGGTTCAGGAAAATCCATCTGTACTGAAATAGAGCTTACTTGACAGGCAATGCAGCCTGTTAGAATTGTAGGAGTTTCTTTTTTTTAATATATATTTTTTTATTGTAAAGATACTGTACAGAGGGTTTACAGTTACATGAGTAAGGTAATGAGTACATTTCCTACATTGATACCCCCTCCTTTGTTTTTTTTCCCCTACCATCCCTTCCCTCCCCACCTTCCCAACTCCTTCCTGGCCTCCCCACCCCTGAAATTGTAAAGTTCGTTTTCAACCTAGCGTCTTGTACATCTCATTGTTACAATGGGTCAAACTGTATCCCTATTTAAGCATTTTGTTTTTTCCCTTCCCTTCCCTAAATTAGAAAAATGTATATATAAGATGCAGTGAAAACGGGTTGTACCGTGGGGGAGGAACATCCCAAAGAAACAAAAAGTATCACATAGTACATTATAGTTACATTGAAAACAATAGCAAGAAAGAAAAAACCACTTGTGTCCCTATCTTAGGGTTCATTTCACTTAACATCATCTTATCAGGTCATACGTATATAGCTTTTGACCTTTTCTGCTTGTCCTAGACATATACTAGTTATTGCGAATAAGGGAAACCATGGGACCTATGTTTCTTTGGGCTTGGCTTACTTCACTTAATATAATTTTTTCCAAGTTTTTCCATTTCCTAACAAATAGGGCAATATCATTCTTCTGATGGAGGCATAGAATTCATATCTATATATCTATATCACTGTAAGAGTTTCTTTAGGGCAAGGATCATGACTCAAATAGTGAATAGTTCCTTAAGTAAGAACAATTTATATTCATCTCTGAAATTTTGAAAGTTCCTAAATTAACTCACATATAATGTTAAGAAATAATCAAAAGAACCAGGAACTGATTTGTTTCTTCTAAGGGAAACTAAATTTCATGATGATAATTTGTTAGTTCTTACAGTTCAATAAATTTAGGTTTCTGTTTTTATATTTAGCACTTAAAACAAGCACATGAATCAAATATGGATCATTTTTAGCAAAATTGTAGTAATGAAATCATATAAGCAATATTGAAATTTAATTGTATGTGTATAACTTTTGTCATTTTGTCATCACAAAGGCTTTTTTTGCATTAAGGACTTTATCAATTTTCCTAAAGGCTTCTTTTAACCTTTTTAATTCAAACCATTTTCCCCTTTCTGCTTACCATATGAACATTCTTCTGCTCTCCTATTCACTAATTTATTCAGATTCATCCATCTTTTCAACTTTTTTGGGGGGGAGGAAGTATGTGTGTGTGTGTGTGTGTGTGTGTGTGTGTGACAGGAAGAGAAAAGAGAGTGAAAGAGAGATCTAAGGAAGCTTCCAACCTCATTTTTATTAACCTTATTTGCCATTTTACTTGCCCATCAACTGCAATATATTTACACTATTTGATCTAATATTGTCTGCAAAATCACACCACTGATCAGAATTGATAGGCTGTGATGGATGGGTAGAGATACAAGTTTGTGTCAGGTAGAGCTGGATAATTGGTGATTAGTATTGTAAGAGATGGCTCAGCTTCTTTGGGAATAGGTTCTTTAGCCATGCCTTGGATTTCCATGATGATCCATGTAAAGGCTGAGTAAGTGCTATAGATTCTTAATGTCTCCCAGAGGCCCATGTGTTACAAGCTTGCTCAACAGCGTATGTTGATACTAGGTGGTGGTAGAACCTTCAGGTGATGGGGAAGAAGTAGAATGCCCTTGAAAAGGCCATTGTGACCCTACTTTTCCTTTTCTTTTAAAAATATTTTTAAGATCATTTCCCAAGTATTATAAGGTGAACAGTTGTGTTCCACAAACTCCTGCCATGATATATCACAGAACGATAAGCCCCAAGCTATGGGCCAAGCATCAATGGACTTAAACCTCTGAAATCATGAGCCAGCATCAACTTTCCCTCCTTTCAAGTTTATTGTGTCAGGCGTTTTGTCAAGGTGATGCAAGCTGACCAACACAATAGGAATAATGAATGTTTACATAATAGGGTTTCCTGGATTAAAATATTGTTAAATTTCATTTCCACTCACCTTGCCCAGATCTCCTCCCAACCAATAAATAGAGCAGACTTTAAGAGTTTACAGGCATTGGGCAGAATACAGACCAACTAAATCCTCTTCTATTTTGTGTTCATGAATAGAACTGCAAGCATTCAAATAACATTGGAACGTAAAATCCTGAATCCGGAGATCTGCTTGAAGGTTCATAATTATTTCTATTGTGATGCTTTTCAATAGATCCAAGAGTTTGTGTAATCTTTATTCAAGGTGAGCTTAAGGAAATGGAAAAACCAAATGACATTTAGCTTCCAGGCTTGTTCTATCATTGCTAACATCATGCTGCCAGAAGAGTCCTAGCTAACTTCACTATTCTTTGTTTCAGTTAACCTCACTTACAATTCTATGCTATATGAATACACTTTAATTAATGAATCACTTTTCTCTTCTCTTAAGTATTTTAGATGTTTTAGGTCATTGGGAGAGGACAAGTATGTTTACCAATCTCTCTTCACCCTTCTCTCCCATTGACATAAATGAATACCACTACTTGAAAAACGTAAAAGTGCTTCAAAGAGAGAGCAATGACTTCTTTCCATTTTTCTTTTTAAATCCTCTTATACATCTCAAAAGAGACTTTTTACTCTTCCTAAAGATGTAGATGTTTTGTATTCATTCTGTATTTTTTGCTTTCCTCACAATTGTAAGATCCTTGAAGGTGAAGCTTTTCTTATCTTGGTCCAAGTCCTTAGGCTCTGACAGAAGATTCCATCAGTCTGTCACATTTTTCTTGAATTGAGGTAGAAATGAAAAACAGGACTTAGAAGGAAGGAAATAGCAAATGATTGCGGAGGAAGTGAAGTGGGTTGTACTAACTTTGCAAAGACAGGAAATAAAGCAAGGGCAGGAAGGCAGCTTCCCTGCTGTGTATTATGAAAAGTTCAGAGGCCAAAGTACAATGGCAATTCCTCTGGCAAAACAAACAAACAAGCTGAAACATGCTTTCCTGAATGCTTATATACTTGAAGACTGGGAGTAGGTATGGCCAGTGAGTGCTGTTGGCAAGGTACCAACTAACCTTAATCATTTCTGAAATTCTACTAATTTTACGCTTTCTTAGTAGTGCTTCTCAATTGGGAAGTGACACTTTAACCAAATGTCAATGACATTTTGCCAGTGATTAATGCAAGGAGATGGAACCACCTTAAAATGGAGATTTCCAATGAACGTAACAGAAATTTCCAGTAACCAACAGAAAAATGCAGGGTTTTCTGGAAGCCAAATGTCTATTGTATGTATCCACAGACATGGAAAGAAAGAAGTTTATTAGACAAATTGAGCAACTTCTTGAAAAGTCAGTCACAAGCATGCTTTGGATTAAACCTCATTTCTTCCAAAAGGGTCATAAAAACTATGATGATTTACTAACCTAGGGTGTGGGGCATAACCATCCTCCCATTTATTTTCAGTTAGTGGGGGCGGAGGAAGGCAATCTTACTGCTTGGGGGTTGGATTCCACTTTGTCATGAAAGTTGGATTTCTCCTATGCAGAATGTGTGTTAGATTGAATGCTAGATTATCTGAGTGTATATATGGGATCTCTCCTTGCTTCTTGGCCTTGGTTAAGCTGTGGTCACTTTTGCCAGAAGGACAATTGAAGCCATCTTCTTCTCTTTTCAGTGGCTCAGGAAACAGAAACAAATCTGATCTCATTGAATACCAATTTGATTAGGAAAGGAAATAGACAGCTCAAAGGAGATGAATGCATGTTGTTCCTGCCCAGGGTAAACACATTCTTTAATATTACATTGATTGTTTCCCATTTGGTTTATTCATGTCATCTATGGAACTGAGGTTTTGCCATAGAGGAAATTCATGTGTTATATCAGCAGTATCACCAGAACTAATACTGATTTACAAGATCAGAATGTTGAAAGCCATTTTGGAAGGCTTTGAGCCATAACCTCCATTTCTAAGTTTTCCTGCTTGTGTGAAATAAGGAAGTCTGCTAGTCTTACTTCATTTGCTGGTTCCCACTTGTCTTTTTTTCCTTTGTATTTCATAAAATGAAGTCACTGAAACCTTTTTTTTTTTTAACCATTGTACCAACATGGTATCGCAATTAAGAAAAGAAACCTGTTTTTATTCTTTGAGGTTGAAAGAAGTGTTGGTTATTAAAACTTCATGACATGTCACTGATTTGAGATACACTGATTTTTTTTTAACAGTTGGCCAGTGATTAGGTATGGCTATTCTTGTTAGACTTATTCTTTTAATGGTAAAGGTTAAGTAACTATGGATTAGCTGAAGTTCAGAAAAGACAAGTTGAATGCCAGGTTTCACTTAGTGAGGTTATATAAAGAATGGCAAAAATGCTCCTAACCAGAAATTAAAGGAAGATTAAAAATTATAGTACTGGGAATGAAATATCAATAAAATTGAAGTCTGAGAAGTTGCTGTACAAGCACTCCAGGAAGACACGCACTGTGTGGCCATGGACCATGTCTAATCCGTGTATACTTTACTGGTGATCAGAAGTATGACCCAGCAATCCCACCTTTGGGCATTTACCCAGATGATCACAATCAAGGACATAACTAAGGCTACCAGCACAATTATGTTTATTGCACCATTATTTACCATTGCTAGGATATGGAACCAACCCAGATGCCCATCAGTAGGATGAATGGAAAATATGATATATACATAAATATATATGTATGTATATATAATGGAATTCTATGCCACCATCAGAAAGAATGACATTGCCCCATTTGTTAGGGAATGGAAAGACTTGGAAAAAATTATATTAAGTGAAGTAAGCCAGGCCCAAAGAAACCTAAGTCCCATGGTTTCTCTTATTTGCGATAACTAGTATATGTCTAGGATAATCTTACCAGACAAGAAAGGAAGGTTAAAAACTATGTATATGACTAGATAAGATCATACTAAGCAAAATGAACCCCAAGATAGGGACACAGAGGTTTTTTTTCTTTGTTGCTGTTGTTTTTAGTGTACTATGTGATTTTTTTTTGTTTCTTTTGTGTGTTCTTTCCTCATGGTATGACCCCTGTTGATTCCAGTGCCCTGCATCTTGTATATACATTTTTCTGATTTGGGGAGGAGAAAGGAAATAACAAAATGCTGAAATAAGGATCCAGGTTGACCCCTTGTAACAATGAGATATACAAGACACTATGTAGAAAATGAACTTCCAGGTAGGGAGAGGAAGGAGTTGGGGAGGTGGTGAGGGAAGGAATGGTAGAGGAAAAACAAAGGAGGAGGTAACAATGCTTGGTAGGAAATGTACTCATTACCTTACTCATGTAACTGTAACCCCTCTGTACAGTATCTTTACAATAAAAAATATTAAGAAAAGAATTTTTTAAAAAAGAAGCAAGCACTTGAACTTGACTCTAACACCTGAATACATGGGAAGTGAATTTATAATATTTTAGTTGTCTTCAGAAGTTTTGGATTAGCCAGTTTAGCCTAAATATCATGTAATAAATTTATTAAGTTCAGCATGATAGAGTTCTTAAACAAGTGGAGCAATTATAAGAATTCCAAACTAATTTGATTAACTTATAGAGTCTAAAATGAAGCAAGAAAGTATGTGAACTCAAACTTTAGAAGGACAGAATAATAATATTCTTTTCTTTTCCTTTCTGTATGACATGTGCATTTGCTTTGTTTACCCCAATCTGTTTCCACTCTCATAACATCATTTTAGGGAAAATGTTTGGAAGGCCAAATAAGAATATCTGACTTGGAATACACAAATAGGAATATGGTTTCTTTTTTGAGGGTTTTTTACTTCCACTTATTAAAAAATCGTCAACATTACAGCAAGAGGAAATCTAGGTTTTTTTTGCCTCTCTTAAAAACTGAAAAAGGTTTTTGTCACCAGGTCAATAGTTTCTATGTCACTCTACAGGGCTGGAGCAGATATGTAACCTTCCTAACTGACTCTATGATGGCCCCCATATCCTGTTTCCAAAGGCCGTGAGCTACCAGATTGACACAGGTCCTGTTAGTCTTTAACTTGACATTGGGAGTGAGCTACCATCTGTGATGAAATACAAAATGTTTTTTCTTCTAGGAAAGTAGATAAAAATTACAATATTAAAAATTTGTGTCTTTTTTACAGGTAGGTAAACTAGATAGCTATAGATAGATTTTCAGAGAAAGGGAGATGTAAACACTATTCTTAAATATTTAAGCTGTAATAATTTTTTTTCCTGTCCTATGTTCACAATATTTGCAAGGTAGACTAATGCTTGGTCTGCCTGACATGGCCCATTCAAAAATTTGAGAATCATTCAAGATAAGACCTTTACTAATGAAAAATATTTATTTCAAGGATCTGCTTTATGACATTACATTTTTAAGAATCAAAGATAACAATGGTATTAGGAAAGATTATGTTCCATTATTTTACTTTTCCTCTTCTTGATGCTTCCCCGCATGGGTTTCCTTAATTCTTTGGGTGCATGGTTCCATCTTTATCTGAATGGTTCCTCACTCATTGACACAAAGGACTATTGCTTCTAGGACCTGAGCTTTGATTTTCTAAGATTTGTCCAGAGTAATCATAGCTGTGTATGTGTATTTGTGTGTATGTGCTGGGAATTTAAGATTTGTTGGAAGTAGATTGGGTAGCATAAGAGGCCTGTTCCTCATTTTTAGCCTAGTTCAGAACTAGTTGTCAGACATATGAAATAAATAAAGCTATTGTGATTTGCTTAAATGATGATCCTTTTACTCTTAACATTGACAAGACTGAAGTACCAGCTTCCTTTATGCATTTTGAATGTTGAAAAGGTGACAATGTTCAAAATGCATTGTACTCATAGACTGCTTTGTTAAATGGCAACTCTTAAAGAGAATCAAAAACCAACAATAGAAAACTCACTTAAAACAAGAGGAAAGCAAGACTTTACTTGTGAACTTATAAGTGGTTTATAATGGCCCTAGTGGTTTGCATGCCTTAAAGACCAGGTGTTTGCAAAAAAAAAAAATCACAAAATGAGCCAATGAACATTTTAAATCATAACATAGCCCATGGTATTATCCCTTGATCTTTTGCTGACAAACATCTTTACATCAGCACAAACCACTAGCATTTTAAAATTAAATAAAACTTTTAGGACTTATGTTTTCATAAGACTTTCTGCTATTATTTGAAGAAAAGCTAAGTCACAATCTACATGTACATATACATGCATATGTTATGTATATGTACACGTATGTATATAATGTGTATATACAACAAAATGTCAATTCTTTCTGTGTGTGTCTCACGATGATTGTGTGCATGTATGTGTTCATTTCAGTTTGATTCTTAAATATCCACCAGAGTCCCATATCCTAAAGGCTCAGTTGCCAGCCTGTAGCACTGAGTGGTAGAAACCTTTAGGTGATGAGACCTAGTGTTTGGAAATTAGGCTACTCATGGCTTACTCTGGAAGTTGTTCAGATCTGGCCCTTTTGTCCCTCTGCCTGCTTCCCAGCTAGGGTGGGGGTCTGGGGGTGAACATCTCCTCTACCACTTGTTCCCACAAGGATAATCCACATCTCCAAAGAACTAAAGACCACAAGGATATGTGACTACAGATTAGATCCTCTAAAACCATGAGCCCGAATAAACCTTACTTCCTTTAATATGCTTATGTCAAGTATTTTTTTTTTTTGAGTCCGGTCATGGGGCCTGAACTCTGGGCCTGGGCACTGTCCCTCAGCTCTTCAGCTCAAGGCTAGCGCTCTACCACTTGAGCCACAGCGCCACTTCCGGCTTTTTTTTTCTTTTTGCTTATGTGGTGCTGAGGAATCGAACCCAGGGCCTCTGGCATGCAAGGCATGCGCTCTACCACTGAGCCACCTTCCCAGCCCCATGTCAAGTATTTTTTGATAGCTGTGGAAATCTAACACTCTGTGTGTCTGTGTGTGACAAATAATATATATATGTAGAATAAAACTTCAAGCAAGGTAGCCTAGAACATACTTCCTAGTGTTTCTAATCAATTGCTCATAATTCTAAATTGCTACTAATTAATAGCTAATACCTTCCAATTTTTCTTTCTAGACACAGAAAAGACACGAACATAGTATGATTGTTTGCACAAATTGTGTCAAATACATATTATGTTCTACAGTTTACTTTTCATTCAAAGTGTACTTTGGGATGTAGTTCCATATTATATATATGTACCATATAATTTTAAGGAATGCTCATATCGTATTATGTTTCATTTTATAATTGAACCATCCTTGTTTCAACTTTTTCCCTAAGAATATTGAAACTGTTTCTAGCTTTTCAGTGTCATTTAAAAATGTGTAAGAAATGATTATTTATAATGCTTATAGCTAATATTCATAGGTGAAATCCATAAAAGTAGACACATTTGTTTGGCCAAAGATGTACATACACTTTAAAAATATAGCTATTGTTAATTGACTTCCACGAATTTTCAACTTCCAAATACTTTCTAGGAGAATTTTTCTATAAATATCCTCAGCCAAAATGTGCTTTACTAATTATATCGAGATAAGGTTACCTTTTAGTCCTCATTTGACAGTTATTTTGTTTGAGTGAGATTTTAATGTTGTTCAACATATAAACTCTGCTGAGTGTTTGCTCAAATCTTCTGTTCTCTGATTTATCTTCCTGTTACTTTAACTCTGTATCATGAATGCAAATCTTAATATTTGTTACATCTGACAAACATTTTATCCGATTTTAATTGTGTCATGTGGCATTCTTAAACCTTCAATATTTTTTTCCTTTGATTACCTAGTTGAAGATACAAATATGTTCTCACTAACATGTCTGTTAAATTAGAAGTAGAAAACATAAAAGTATTATTGACAGGTTAATTAAGAGATGGATTATAAAAACTTGATCTTTATCCTGAATGAACTGAATTTGTTTGCAGTCACATAACTAATATAGGATTGAAATAAGATTTTTTAATGCATTTGTTTGTTTGTTTTACCTATCCAGAAGATTGTGGTTATTTGTCTCACTCATAATAATTGAGGTCATTATGGTTAGTTGAGCAAATAAAGCATACGTGTAATAGATTTGGTAGTATAAACTCAGATTATGATGCTCTTTCCTTAATTTAGAGAGAATCATAAAAGAATAAGTTATACCATGTGTGTTTCTACTTCTTGATCTTTTTCAAGTCTTACAGGGGCAACTGGCTGCTCACAGGTGAAGAAGGAGCGGATTGGAAGACATAATCGATAATAGGCCTATGGGGTTTGGTCCTCTAGCTGTACTATCTATCTACATCGTATCTTTCTAGTAAACTCCTGAGAAACAAATGAAAAGTTTCTAAAATTTACAAGTGAGAAAACTGAGATTTTGGCATATTTAAGGGTACACGTAAAATTACATATATAAAGTTATATGAATGATAAGTGAAATCAACACAGGCTGAATAGAGCACCTCCAGACAAACAGAAGCTTAGCAGATGAACTGAAGATTTACAAACACTACATTTTGTTTTGCTTTTTCTTTATATCTGTTTGGCTTTTTTTGGACACAATACCTGAAATCAGTTTTTAATATTTGTTGACTGTCTCTGAGTGGATCTAATGAGGATCTAATTTGTTTTTCTTACTGTTATTAAAAGATTTCTTAAAAAAAACCTTAAATGAGATAGACAAGTTCAGTGTTTATTTATAATTTATAATTAATGTATATACTTTATAATTAATTGGATTGGCGAATCTTATGCTGGTGATTGGAGGAAAATCATGTGTGCGGGGAGCCAGGGCAAACGCCATTACAAGGCGCCGCCCACTTCCTTGCAGCTTTGAGGTAAACAACTCCATATTAGGCAGTGTTTGGCGGGACTGTGGGTCCTGGGCTTTGCGCATGTGCGAGCCACTTGGAGTCCCCAGCCAATCCTGTGGCACCTGGTGATGGCGAAAGGCAGACAACCAATGATAGAACGACCCGTGTCCCTAATCCCTATATAAGCGGCCATGTTTTCTGTGCGCGCTCTCTCGCACTCAAGCTCTCCTACAAACAAGAAGGCTCTCCAATAAAGCGTGATCTGAGAAGACTCCTGGTGTGGTGGTTGTTCCTTGCTGGCCGAGAAGGCGTTCGCCGCACATGTGCAGAATGTTCTTGCTCAGTTTTTAGACTAATTTAGCTGTGAAGTTTCAATCTACTTTTATTTCAAAACTATGGGTATACTCACCTTTTCAAATTAAAATCTTCAAAATGAGATGTCATAGGCCATAGAAAGAATGCCTTTATTCAAAAAAGATTGGAGCCGGGTGCTGGTGGCTCACGCCTGTAATCCTCGCTACTCAGGAGGCTGAGATCTGAGGATCGTCGTTCAAAGCCAGCCCGGGCAGGAGAGACCTTGAGACTCCTATCTCCAATAAACCACCAGAAAACCGGAAGTGGTGCTGTAGCTCAAGTGGTAGAGTGCTCGCCTTGAGCTGAAGAGCTGAGGGACAGCGCCCAGGCCCAGAGTTCAAGACCTATGACCGACCAAAAAAAAAAAAAAAAAAAGATTGGAGTATTTACTAAAAACTTAACACTGTGCTGGGAGCTGAGGGTATTCTAGTGAGTAAATAATCTCGTGTAAGTATAAAGTGATTTTAATGCAAAGAACATATCATAAGTTATGAGATAAAATTGAAGTTTTCCATCACAGAAATGTTTACTAGAAAGTAAGGACTACTTACCACTTAGGAGAATTTCCCACACAACACCTCCATGCAGTGGTATAATTCATCCTCCTCTAGGATGCATCTTGAAGGCTTACAAAGTCTCAATGTAGCAACTGTCCTGACTCTATTTAGCTAAACAATTTCATTTTATTTTTCCCCTGAGTAACAACTGGTTAGCTTTTTGACACATTTCACACAAGTTATTTTTCCTTCATCAACTGATTTTTGCTTCTCTGATATTCAATCTGAAATCAACAATAACAACAACAAAAAGAAACAAAAGAGATGATCTCAAGGAGATGCATGCATTCAAATGCTTTCTTTGCTGTTAGTTATGTACTGGGATAGTTTCAGATTCATGTATGTCTTTTGTGCATTTTGAGAAGAGTAATTTTATGTATAATAACATACATATTTAAAGAACTACAATCATTTAGATGAATCTTGGAAAGACTTTTATAATAAGAAAAAAAGAATCAGAAGCTGTATATAAATTTGTATTTACCAGAAGTAGTATCTACATGTCCTTTAAAAATACTGTTTACAACTATCTGAAAAGATATTCCTTTTGGTTTATAATAGAAAGTCAATGAAAACAAGTATATTGGGAAAGCAAACTAAATGACTTAAGAGGATTAAAAGATTAATGCTAAGCAAAGGGAGTCTCTTGGCTCTGTACCCAGAGACTATACAGAGCAGATCACATCTCTACAAAATAGGGGCTCTTTCAGAAGATGTTTTGTGTCTGTGAGAGTAGAGCTTGCCCCTGACCATTTGGGGCTTGTGAGGTAAATAGTTACTGAATGCCTTTATACAAAACATAATAGCGTATTACATCTTTCCTATTCTGAAATTCTACAGCTCTTTCAGTTAGAAGATGAGAGAACCCTAGTGTTACCCTAAATACCATAGTCGGTAATTCCACACAGAAAATAGAAACAGATTCAATAGACTGTCATAATGCTTTGCATTGATGGATCATAGGTGCTAAGTAGCATCCCTTTATGGCAGGAAGAGGTCAAGCTTTATCTTTTATATTGGTATAACTGTATCATGAATTAAAGATTAGATATAGGTGGGGATTTTTAAATGGGTCTTAACAAGATTAAGTGATAGATTTAAACAACACAAAAAAACATTCCATCCTTTGCAGATGGTTTCAGTGACTGATAAGAACAGAAGCACAAGTTAGTATCACAGCCACAGTGAAAATCATGCTAAATCGACAGGGAAATGGCTAGACTGCTTTCTGGGGATAAGTGAGGCATACAAATAAGAGTAGGTAGGGTGAGTTTGATTATTATTCTAAGAAGTGATAGAGGCCAATAGATATATAAAAAGGTATCCAACCTCATTAGCACTTAAAACAATAAAAATTGGAATGTCAAAGGGTACACTGACCAGATTTGCTAAGTCAGGATATAAAATTCCATGGAGAAAAAATCTTAGTATTACTGAGGAAAGTTGAAGGTGCATATACCAATAATCCAGCAATTCCAGCAACATAGCCTAGAGAAATGGTTAGTTGCGGCTCCAGATCTGTGTGCTATGGGAAAAATATTGCAAAACTGATCTGTAATGTAAATGATCACAATTTCGGTCAACCGTATTGGAAAGTCTCTCAACTGTGAGGTTAAATAAAGTAACTAGGGTACGTACATACGCATGCACACACTCATATGCACGCACAGAGGCCTGTGTACAGAAACACAGATGCACACAAATACCTGCATTATGTTTCTGTTCCGAGGAAATGTGAAAAGAAGTTAGCACTGCAAAGAAAATCAATAACATGATTGATGTCAAGTAGAGATGGCCCTGTGTCTGGGAGAGAGGAATACAGGGGAGACTTCTGAGTTTTTCATGATATTCAATATCTTGACCTGAATTGGATGGACTGTTTGTTCAAATAACAAAACTTTCATACTTTCTGTATGTATTTATGTGCACATTATATGGTGTGAGGAATGAAACACACAAATTCTGAAGTTACTACCCAGGGCATGTAACTATACTGTGCATGATATATAGAACTGGGCTTTGGTGTTTGGAAGGGAATTCAGGCCTGACAATTATAGATTCAAGATGCCTTTCCTGTAAGACCATTTCTTGGTTGTGATTTGAGACTGGGTTATCCTGTAGGATTCAAGTAACTTCACTTGTATGACTTACTCACTTGGCCTTATTGTATGGTGTAGGGTAAAATCATTAGGCTGTGTGTGTGTGTGTGTGTGTGTGTGTGTGTGTCCCTGGGGCTTGAACTCAATGCCTGGGTGCTGTCCCAAACTTTATCACTTGAGCTACAGATCTACTTCTGGCTTTATTTTTAATTGTTGTTGTTGATGATGGTGGTGGTGGTGGTGTGTGTGTATGCTGTTAATTGGGCTGGCATTGAACTGTGATCCTTAGATCTCAACCTCCTGAGTAGCGAAGATTACAGGTGCGACCTGGTGCCCAGCTAGTCATTGATATTTCAAGTGAGAATTAGGTAGAAATCTTTAAGACTTGCTTCCACTTCTGTTATCTTTCTAAATGACAAGCAAATTTATTTTGCCAATCTCCTCCAACCTCAAGTGGCACAGGCTGTGTTCCAGAAGATAGTGAAGGGGAAAAAAATGTTCATCTCCAAACTCATGAGCAGAGGAATATCTGAAAGATGCTTTCATCTGACTAATTAGGTTAGAAATCTCAGGAGAACAGTCCTATTTGTTGTATTCTAATGGAAATGCTTCTGTTTCTGGTTCTTGCAAGAACAGATTTCTCCTTTGGCACTTTTTATTGAACTCAAGTAGGAAAAAAAAGAAAAACTTTCTCATCGTTTGAGGATTATAAGGATTATGACTTCTTAATTTCGTTTAATACATACTGTTTAGCATGGAGATGTGGAGACTGTCAAAAAATAAATGCACTATTATTGTGATTGCTGCTATGTGTTTTTTTCTTCTTTTCCCTACATGATGCTATTTCATTCATAACATTCTGTTTTTAGTATAGGCAAGTCAAATGATGAAGCATAGAAGCTACTTCTCTTTATTTGAAACAATTTCATTTTTCATTTCATTGTCTATGGCTGAATTTTTCTTCTATGCTCTCATAATCTTCCTTTGTCAGTTTTGACTTTTCAACTCTACTTGACAAATGTTTCCTTTATGTCCTCCATGACATTTAAGCCTAGTGGCAAAGATACTACTCAATGCTTAATGAATGCTTACCATTTTTGTTTCACCCCTTAAAAAAAGAGGGATGCTTTAAAAGCATATTGCAAAACTCTGGCTTAGTGTGGTCAAAACCAGGTAAATATAAGTTGTGGGAAATGACTGAGTTTTTGTAACTCATAGTTATTATGACTGATAATGGATAGAAATGGTGGCTATTAAAATAGGTCTTCTAACCAATTTTAAAATGAAATGGCAAGGGAACACTAGAAATAGAATAATATTATATATGATGACAAATGGAAAAGACAAACAAAATAGAAAGTGTTTACTGCACTGAGAATATGTAACTATAATTTCAGTCTGCTGGCTTTTTTAGTCCACTGTCCTATGCAATCCAAGCCCCATTACAAAATATAAATTCTAGTTAAGAAATCTAAGACCAGTATTTATGACAGTTATGGAATAGGATAGCCTCTTTACGGTCTCTTCAGAATCCTAGTATTTAGTTTTAAATGTTAAATTTAAAGCATTCTAATAACTGGCAGTGGGGATATATCGTATGGAATCTAGACTAAAGTTTCTTGTAGGTTTCACACAAGGGATTGTTAAAGGCCCTGGGGACCCTAGATTTCACTAAACTTTTGGTTCTTCATGTTGGATTCACAATGACCTTATTCTCATTGATCATCACTGATATATGGAAAATTATTTATATAAATCCAAATATGGAAAATTATTTATATAATCCTATAATTATCCATCCATGGGACTGTTTGGGCAAGAGAGTTTTTTTTTTTTTTGTGGGTGGTAGGCCTTGACCTCTGGGCCTGGGCACTGTCCCTCAGCTCTTCAGCTCAAGGCTAGTGCTCTACCACTTGAGCCACAGAGCCACTTCTGGTTTTCTGAGTGGTTTATTGGAGATAAGAGTCTCATGGACTTTCCTGCCTGGGCTGGCTTTGAACTGAGATCCTCAGATCTCAGCCTCCTGAGTAGCTAGGATTTCAGGCATGAGCCACTAGTGCCTGGCCAAGAGAGATTTTTGAAAAGACCCTTTTCATCAAGACTTAAATGACACTGCATGAAGAGAGCTCTCTTATGGTTCAATTTAGATATATTCAGGGAATCCCTTTCTAGAATTCAAACATTATGCTTGAAATACCAGTGACTATTAATACTTCATGTATTTTTTGCTCTTATAACTTGGCAAGGGCGTGAATTTCGACATACAATCTTTGTGGAGTTGATACTGTGAAGGTGGTTGACAACCAGGCAGATGGCTAGGGTTTGACAGAAATATGTTTTTTCCTCTCCTTGGAGCTGCAGAGCGGTCCAGATAGTTCATTTGTTTGTCCATTCTTTGTAGCTCTAGTCTATTCTATGAAAATAAAACAACATTATTGAATCATAGTAGATATACTCCCTGAATCACCCATTTAAAGTATACAATTCACCATTTGGGTTTTTTTTTTTGTACAGTCACAGACTTGTGATTGTTTAATTTTTCAAATCTATCTTTGGAATTCTTTTTCATTTTTTAATAGATCTAGAACAATGCCATGACTCATTAAAATGTATGCCCTCAAATTACCTCTGAACAAAGTTGCTCTCAAACATGTTTAAAGAGAGGTCTTGAGAGCAGGGGGTGCTTTCTTTCATTCATGAGACAGAATTATCTCTTTGTGATTCAGTGGGTACAAAGACCAGATAAATCAGTCTTTTTTTTTTTTTTTAATGCAGGAGATGTCTTCTGGACCAAAGAAAATATCAGGTCAAGCCATTTAAATTTGCCATTTTTGTAGATCTACAGCAGCACATCTTTATAATTTTATAAGGTTCAGCATATTCCATTGACATTGCAAGATTTGGAAGATGTTACAGGTTAGATCTATTAGAAGTAAGGCAACCTGCATGTTAACACCTACCAGGTATTGGGTTAGATCCCAAGATTGTAACAAAACCATCCAAGTAAGCAAGCAACTAACCAACAAGCACTCAGTTGTCTGACAATACAATAACTCTTCAGCAGAAAGGTTGTTTATTTTTTAAGTTAACATTCTGCTTGAAACACACAATTAAAATATTGTAAGGATTTGTGTGTGAGAGAGATTATGTACATCAAAGACACTATTCTCATTCACAATCATTATGCATTTATCCAAATTAAGTATTAACTAAGCATCTACTATCTGTCAAGTCAAGGGTGGGAAGAAAGTTACAGTATTGGTCTATAGGACACAGATTTTTGTTTCGTTCTCTTTGAGATTTCTTTAATAATTTATTTTTTTGGAATTATGTATTTTATTTCCATATCCAGCAAATTCTTAAACCAATTAGCTCATGGTCTCTGCTGCTTTACAAGTTAAGCCAAGCTCTCCTCCCTAATTTCACAAATTCCAAGGATACAAGTTATGTTTCTCCTTATTCTTTCTTCTACACACACACACACACACACACACACACACACACACACACACACACACTTAAAATGTTCAAATGCCACATATGCAAGTTAAGTCATCAATAACATGTGTGACACATATAATTTTTATGTTTTTCCAGAACACTGACAATTAACAGAAATTTACAGTGTATTTTAAAGGTTACTTTGGGCCTTTCTTGTATTCAGTAGATTTCACCAAATCTTCACTCCTCGACAATGGAGTTGAAGTGGAGAACTACAAGTATTTTGGTAATTTTCCTCCAGGCATAGCTGCTAAATAGAGAAATAGGAAATTTCTGTCTCAGGTTTATACTGGAAAAGAAATGGTATACAGGAGTGAATAGGATATTAATTAAGGATCATAGTGTTAGTTTTTGCCTGATAGAAAATACAATTTATCAGTATTAGAGAACATTTTATCCCCAACCTTCATTTTATGAGTAAGGAAACAAAAGTAAAAAAGAATTGGGTGATTCATTCAAAGTTGCTTAATTATTAGTTAAAATCCAAGATTCAAGTGTTCACTTATTCAGGTCTTAATAAATAAAAATATTCTTTTGAGTTTTGCTTTAATTAACTAATTAATTAAGACTGTACTAGGGCTTGAAGTTAGGGCCTTGATCTTGGTATACCCAGTACTTTTTGCTTTAGTTTTTAATTTAAAACAATTTTTTTCTGCTAGAGTCTTGTGCTTTATACCCAGGCTGACTTGAATCATGATCCTCCTACTATGCCTCCTACTCAATAGATAAGATTTCTGAGCTGTACCTTCACACCTGGCTTATTTGTGGAGATAGAAATCTGCCTAACTTTTTACCCAAGCTGGCCTTAAATCACAATCTTCCTGTTATATATCTCTTGAGTAATTGGAATTATAGGTGTGCACCACTATGCTTGATCCACAATATTTCTTAAGTAGAGGCTTTAAAATTTTTCTTTTATGAAATTATGAATTAAATTAGCTTTCCTATTTCTAAAATGGCTTCTTTTACATTTAAAACTTATTTTTCAACTGTCTTTTTTCTCTCCTAGCCTACCATTTTATCTGAGCTCCATTTAACCTCTGCTATGATCAGATGACCAATGTCAGTGATCCTGAAACGGAAGCATGTGTAAGAATGTGTGCTTAACAGGAAGCAGGTTTAACAATTCCTCTATCAGCAGTGCTTATTTTTTCCTTTCTTCCCTTCTTTCCTTTTTTCTTTCCCTTCTTTCCTTCTTTCCTTTCTTTCTTTCTTCTTTCTTTCTTTCCTT
>NW_012267219.1:24317595-24386137 GCF_000151885.1 Dipodomys ordii | reverse complement strand
TTGCCCATGTAATTGTAACCCCTCTGTACAGTATTCTCACAATAATAAAAAAAAGAGTTCCACTGACTTTGCTGCTGGGCTGGCTTTGAACTGCGATCCTCAGATCTCAGCCTCCTGAGTAGCTAGGATTACAGGCATGAGCCACTGGCACCTGGCTTTGGTTGGTAAGATTTCCTTTTACTTATTGAAACCCAGGGGCTGGGAATGTGCTTTAGTGGTGGAGTCCTCACCTAGCATGCATGAAGCCTAGGTTCGATTCCTCAGTATCACATAAACAGAAAAGCCAGACGTGGCGCTGTGGCTCAAGTGGTAGAGCACTTGCCTTGAGCATAGAAGGCTGAAGGACAGTGCCCAGGCCCTGACTTCAAGCCCTAGAGCTGGCGAGGAGGAGGAGGAGGAGGAGGAGTCAACTGTGGCATTTTGTTAGAACATAGTTTATGGTTATAGATATTTGTGGGATCATAAAAGCTAGTGAAAAAAGGTGTTGTAGCAGAATTCAAGGGATCTAACCTAGTCTTGGCTATCTTCTATTTATTAATGACTTGGAGAAATCATTTAAATTCTTTGATGCTTGAATTATAAGAAATAAGAAAGTGGGCTAGATGGTAAGCTACTTAATATAGATAGTGTAGGTCCCAATTAATAAAAAAACTGATGCTAGTTTAAAAAAATTGAACTGGATAAACCAGTGCATGCTGGGAGCATGTCACCTAACATTGAGTTCTATGAATTTTCTTTTGCGATTCAATCACACACTGAAAAACCAAGATATCAGCCTTCGCTGTTAGTATGCAATCTTACCAGCTGGTTCTTACAGGATAAAAGCTTCCCCTGAGCTTTACATCTGATGACTGCATGTTATTTTTTAATCCTCACTTTTCAAATAAAAAAGCAGAAAAAAATAATAAATCTCTGTAAGGTACATCTGCAAAATAGAGCAAATATCGTCTAATTAGAAAAGCCAGAGGTCCCCAGGTCCTTCTGTAAAATAAATTATAAAACAAGGCAGAGACTGGCCTTCTAAAATGACAAAGAATGCACTTGGCTATAAAAAGAACCATCTCTAGAGCCTAATTCAAAAGCCTGTCACATTTCATTATGTTTCTAAAGGCTTCAGTACTGAAGAGAGGACGATTGTGTGCCTGGAGGTGAGCCTGAATGTTATCTTTACTGAGGTCTAAAGATAAATGGTGCAATGGGAACAGAATCCATCAAGGATGAATTGGACAGAATAATTCTAATTTATGACATTGAAATTCCCACTTCACTTATAGGAAGGAGATAAGGCAAAACACTCCAGTTAATGGAACATGAGCTACTAATTTCCTAGGAAAGACAAAAGCAGGGGAGTGTATTGCTCTTACATGGAATGAGCAATTTTTGTCAGTCTCAATGTTGACAATGACAGACTGTGACAAGAGAGAAAATGATAGGAAGGCAGCCTTAGATCAAAACAAAGAACAATGGAACATCAAACAATGACATCACTCTATCGGTTGCATAGGTGAGTTCACCTTCCTGGCTTTCAGTGATCTTATTCATTAACCCCTGACAGGGGCTCCATGATTAGAGTGGAATGTGTTCTCTGCATCTGAATTATGGGCCGTGTGTGTGTGTGTGTGTGTGTGTGTGTGTGTGTGTGTGTGTGTGTGCGCATTTTAATCACTTGCAAATAGTGTTTGCTCTTTGGCATTCTTTTAGGGCTACCAAAAAAGCTGTGCTTGGGGGGAAAACTGGAAGACAGCCAGAAAAGGGGTGACAGGATCCAAGAAGAAATACACTCATTAACTGATTTATGTAACTGTAACCCCTTCTGTACATTACCTTTATAATATAAAAACATGAAAATTAAAAAAATTAAGATAAAACTATGCTTCTCTCTCTAACAGATAACCATGAACCTATGAGCACCGTCTTCCTTGGTAAGGTAGTACCGGAACATATAAAATGCTACTTTGAAACTGAAAATGGATCTCTTCTATGATATGAAATCTCGACAGTTTAAATGTTCTATACAACAAGGAAAGACACTCAAATTCCAGATTCCAACTGATGAGAGGATGAGTAGTTGAGGTCTGCTCATCTTCCCTTATCTCTGGCTCTCTTGGCAATGTTCTTTGCACCTCTTTTCTGAGGCTTTTTCATTAGGCCCAGGTTTACCCAGCCATGGAAGCAGCTGATCCTTTGTATTGGACAAACAAGAAAGTGATGTCTTGCCATGACCTTAGGCAATACTTTACCTATATTTCTTCTAGGATACGTAGGTTTTCTCCCAATGAGACCACATTTTTATGAAGCTTTTTCATTGTGGATTAGATAAAGAATACAAGAGAAAGAAGAATGAGGGTTGGTACAATGTTTCCAGACTAGCTGGCCTTGTCCAAACTCTAGCATCCTGAACCTGTCATATCCCTTCCTGACATCCTTAAATATATCATATCGATGTATAGGTGTATCTTCCTCGTGCATTTCTTGGGATGAAAGAATCTTAGCTCTCTCTTTTCCCCTCTCTCCTACATTTTCCCTTCCACCCACTCTCCTCTTCTTTCTCTCCCTCCTCCTCCCCTTCCCACCTTTCTTTTTCTCTCTTCTTCTCTCCCTACCTCTCTTCCTTCTTGCATATTTTCTCCAAGATTTTCTTTTGTTTTTCTTCTATGCATGCTATCAAAGAAAAGTCCTTACTGACGGGTTGAATTTCTGTTCTATTTCTGGACAGATTGATGGAATTAACTTTCTGCAAGGGTCACTCTAGAGCCCAAGCTGGCTGAAAAGTCTTCCATCCTTCAGAGTGTGCCATACATTACATTACATAATTAAGGAATCTTTAGGTCCTTTCCCATGTCCTTCTGATACAGCATGGAGCTGTTACTAGACTGAATCCATTGTACTATAAATAGACTGGTATTAGTAGTCTGGCCTTTAGGAAGCAAAATAATTACTCTATGGAGGTAACTAGGAAATCTCTTCAGACTGGGCATAATATACTGTGATATACAACAGTAGGACTTTGGTTGGAATCACTTCAGTCTTGGTTCAGATTTCAAATGTGCCACATTCTGTGTGTGTGAGAACGCAAAGAACAAACATCATCTCCTTCTCCTTTTAACAATACAAAAGGTCCTACTTTGTCCATATCTGTAGAGATACAGCTGAACATCAGGCAAGGAAGAGTATGACGGAATTTCTAGGAGGGCCAGATGGTAGCTGGGGTGACAGGACCCTCTCTCCCAGGAGCAGGAAGGGCTCCTTAGAATGTTTTGGAACATCTGTTGTCTTATGTAAAAAATAGAGGTAACAAGATTGAATGTCATAGGATTGCTGGAAGCTAAAGTCCGGATGTGTCAAACCGACTAAACAATGTGAATGTTTCCATTTCCTGCTGGCAGCAGAACTCCCACATCTTCTGATAGACTTCGTTTCTATTCATTGTGCTACAACCAGCAGGGGACTTATCTTTTGCTAGCCCCTGTTTTGAACCTTTTGATCAATTTGGCTTTCTTTATAATTCCATAAACTAGGTTCTAGCTATCCTTTCAACTGTTTAGTAACTGTGGCTAAGTGATTTCCTTGAGATACTCAGATGAAGCAGCTCACAAGAGGATTGAATTTGGCTTCCTCATAGCAGGCTGATTACAGAACTATGACCCCCAGCTACTATGCACACTGTGCCTCCCTATAACATATATTTGGAACAAACCTTTCTTTTGCCATCCAGAGACAGAATGTCAAAATGGTCAGTCCTACCTTTCAAGTATACATAGACATTAGGATGATCTTTCTGTGATCAGTGGAAGAAGTCAAGATTCTATGGAGAACTGCTTCTGACCAGGGCTCTTTACTTAGAGCACCCTGTATCAGTATAGGCTTCTTGTCTACTGGTTCTATCCCAGAACAAGTGGCAAGCATAATTTTAGCCCTGTTATGTCAAAGCTGAACAGTGTCAAGCATATGCAGAGATTGTTTTATGTATTGAGGCTTAGAGACAGGTCTGGATAATGAGGATAATTAAAATTCATTTATTTATTAAAGATTTCACGAACTGGGAAGGTACCTAGTGGTAGAGTGCTTGCCTTGCATGCATGAGGTCCTGGGTTCGATTCCTCAGCACCACATAAGCAGAAACAAACAAAAAAGCTGGAAGTGGCTCTGTGGCTCAAGTGGTAGAGCACTAGCTTTGAGCTGAAGAGCTGAGGAACAGCGCCCAGGCCCAGAGTTCAGGCCCCATGACCGGACCCCCCCCCCCAAAAAAAATTCACAATCTTTGGCCAGCCATGGTGCTCACGCCTATAATCCCAGCTATGTGCGAGCCAGAGATTGAGAGGATAGTGATTAAAAAAGGCAAAGATTCCATCTGAACAAGTTGAGCTGGTAGTGGCATGTGCTTGTCCTCTCAGCTGTGTTGGAGGCCAGAAGATGGAAGCTTACAGTCCTTTCTGCCTACTGCTGGACAAAAAAAAATACCACAACATTAAAGCAAAAGAAGGTTATGGCTATAGCTCAAGGGGTAAAGAACTTGCCCAGCACGTTCAAACTCCTGAGCTTAAGCACTAGTCCTGAAGAAAAAAGGTGTAATATTTAAGACTTAAGAGATAGTTAAGAAAACCTGAAGACCTAACATTTGTAAGAAAAATAAAAGTGTCTTCCAAAAGACAGCCTTTCTTTTCTTAACTTTCCCTGCTGCCGCCTTACGTCTACACGTGTGCCCAGGAAACAAGACTGGCAGCCTCGCAGTTGCTGGTGTGTCTTGGTAACACAGAACATGGAAGATACTCCCATTTCCAAACCATCACCTGCATGGGTAAATCAGTTCTTCAGGGAGCAATTTAATCTCGTGCCTGAAGTTAGACTGAGGACACGCAAGCTAACCCCAACTCTAACTTGGGCCTTTTTCATCTGTACGAGAAGAAATTTTATTTTCCAGTGTTCATTGTTAGAAGAAGATGAATTTACATGTGTGTGTGTGTATTGTAGGATGTGGGACTGTGGTATGAATATGTGTGTATTCCTAAGGGACTAGTGTCTTATATGTATTGTGTACTATGTGTACTTATCTGGGAGATGTGCTTAGGTGAGAATAGTCTATTTGTACAAAAGAGTGAATATTTGTAGTTCCCATGTACACACAGTGCATACCATGTGTGAATGTGCTTGGTGTAACTTTGTATGATATGAACATGTGCTTATGGGTGAGAGTGGGGTATATACTTTGAAGGGGTATAATGTTATGTATTATATGTGCACATTTGTGTTTTGTGTATTATAATGTTTAGGCATGTATGTTTGCATTTTGGGTCATGTGTATATATGTGTTTGGTGGTTTTATATGTAGTATGTGGTACGTTTGTAAAGATTATACATGTGTGCATGCATGTACATGTGTGGTATGTGTATATGTGCTATGCCCAGGTATACAAAATGTATGTGTTGTGAGCATGTCTGCATGTGATAAGCATATATTGTATCTCTTAGTATGTTTGATTGAATAGTATAAATTTGATCTGTGATGGAGCTCGCACACATGGTAGCTCTGTGCACACATAGGTATAGTAAGAGAGAAGAGGTTGGGTGGCATAGTTCCACATAGCTAGTTAGCCATTAGAAACCCAAGATTCAACCAAGGCCATTTAAAACCATCATTGTATTGCTCAAGACACATTGGACTCACAAACTAACATGTTGAGTTTAAGACACATTTGTATAAACACATAAGGATAATAATCATAATAGATCATTATAGCAATTTTTCAGTCTTAAAAGTAAGCTAAATATGATAGCATCCTAGAAATAACTCTGCTCCTTTTCTTCCAAATTATGATGGGTTGTAGACAGCCAGGCTTGGTCCATGGATGCTAAGAGGCTTTCTTGACAACCCTGGTCCTCCAGACAACTGATTATCTTGCAAAACAATAGAAGGAGAAAATAGGTTCCCTGTAAGAGTTAAAAAAGGGAGTTATTCATTGGCTTGTATATGTGCTTTAGTGAAGTTCAGAAGTATCATTGCATTAGTATTGACAGTGCCCCTTCTTCCAAGTGGACTAACGTTTTAGGTTGATATATTTGGCATAAACTGACTCTTCTTTCTCAAAATAATCCTGTGCAGCCACAAATGACATTAAAGAAACCCCCGCAGCCTCTTTTGAGGCTTCACATTCTAACTACCTACAAATAAAGATGATATTTTCTACAGTTAGAAACTCCACTCTTAATATCATTTTTTACCAGACTTCTGAAAAATAAAGCTGTCACGGATCCAAGGCTCAGAGGCAGCATGTGAATACAAATGCTACTTACTAATTCTTCCAGCCATTTGTCCCCACATGCACTCTGTTCAAAGAATTGGTCTAAAATGCAACTTTGAGGCTGAAACAACAAACCTTTTCTCAGAATCCTCTGGCAGAGAAGCTGAGGTAGCTCTTGTAAGAAGTGCGCCAAAGTCTAATTATTCCCCTGAGAGCCAATCCTTCTGCATAAAACTTCAAAATGTTCCATCTCCTGCATCATACTGATTTGTTTTCTGCCACCTTGAGTTGTTACGGTTTGTCACACAGGAGGAAGAAACAGCAGCAAGTGCATTGTGGTTACCTGGGTAATTTTCATACCTAGCCATACATGCGACTGTTTGGAAAGCTTTATTCTTGTGAGGCTGCTCAGCATTCTCATGGTTTGGCAACCCACTAGCAGTGGCTATTCAAAGGGACTTCAGAGGCTGGACCAGAGCATCTGGGACTCAATGGTGAGGGCTTTTAACCCCTCAGACTTCTATTACTTTACATAGAATAGTATCAGTAATTAATAGTTTTTTTATTGGTCTTTGGGTTTGAACTCAGGGCCTCACACTCCTTGACTTGCTTGCTTAACTGGTGGCCTACCATTTGAGTTATGATTCCATAATGATTCTTTTTTTTGTACATTTTTTTAAATTGTGAAAATACCATACAGAGGGGTTACAATTACATGGGCAAGATGGTGAGAACATTTATTATAAAGCATTGTTGCCTCCTCTTTTGTTTCCCCTTCTTATCCTCTCCCCTCTCTACCCCCCCCACCTCCTCACCCCCATCCCCCCTTGTACATCTTTTTTATTGTAAGAATACTGTACACAGGGGGTTACAGTTACATGAGCGAGGTAATGAGTACATTTCCTATCAAGCATTGTTGCTTCCTCTTTTGTTTCTCCCCTTCCATCCCTTCCCTCCCACCTCCACAACTCATCAGGACACACTTGATCAATGGTTGCATGACCCTTCCAAAGAGGAGATGTTGATAAATACAAGTAGCGAATGAACTGTGAATTTAGGGTGCCTCTCTTAAGCTCATTATTTTCCTTCTACTGATTATTTGAAGATGGAGTCTTACAGATTTTTCTTCTTGGATGTCTTTGATCCTCTGGATTTCAACTTCCTGAATAGCTAAGATTACAAGCTTGAGCCACCAGTGCCTAATATTATTTTACTAGAGTTTTATATAACACTTATTAAAAAATAAAGAGTGGATAATCCCACTCTACTATTTTCTTGAAAGACATAGGAAGTTGGTCTGTAACCACCAACAATTTAAGGATGTCCAGTAAACATGAAAGGTGGCCAATCTGTAACACTACCAACAGTCACCAGGCTACCCTGATCCAATGTCACCAGCCATTGACCTACAGGGATAATCTTTGATTCAAAACCTTCCACTGACCCATTTCTTCCCTGTTAGAGATACAGTTAACTCATGATGGGGTTGGAACGATATAAAAGAAATGGAGGCTGACTATGAAGGAGTTTTGTAAGCCATATCAGAAAGATTCACTTTGTCTTCAAAATTATATGGTTCCATAGATACAGTTTCAGAAGTTTGAGTTTCAGAAATGTCTTGTTGCTACTGAGTGGAAAATTAATTGTGAGACTGCAAGGCTAGGGATGGAGACACAAGATAGGAAGTTACTATTTTTCTATTTTCTCCCCATTTGTTGTCACATATAGGTGGTATACATACAAATCTGTAATCAATGATAAGGGTAAGAAGAAACGGCTAAAGGAATATTTGTGAATATTTACTTTTCATTCAGGTATTTCACTTAATCATTTTTTTTTCGGTTGTGGGGCCTGAACTCTGGGCCTGGGTGCTGTCCCTCAGCTATTCAGCTTCAAGGCTAGCACTCTACCACTTGAGCCATAGCCTCACTTCCTGGAGGAAGGTCCTGGAGTTTAAACTCAGGACCTCATGGTTGCTACTAAGTAGCAACTTCAGCCCTATTTCTCTGAAGCCAGCCTGACTATGATCGACCTATTTATGCTCTGCACAGGTGTGTCACCATGCCCAACTTTGTTGAGATAGAATTTCACTAACTTGCTTTTACCAGGCTGCCCTTGAGCTGCAATATTCATTGATCTCTGCCTCCTGGGCAACTGGAATTGTGGGCATGAGCCACTTAAGCCTGGTTGAGGTCATAATTTTAAAGAAAGATAAGATGTTACTGAAGGCTTAAGTAGGTAAATTTACAGCACAGATCCAGAGGGGGTAAGTGGGTAAGTTAACTGGGTGGGTCCCTAAAAAAAGCATTTTGGGACAGTGAGAACAGCAGAGCTAAATGCTTAAGGCAGAAGCAAGAGTCAGCTTTTGAGGTGATACTGCTTGAGCCTGGAAGAGGTATTAGGAATGAGCTGGGGGGCGGGGAAGGTGGTGGCGGGCCATGAGCACTCCCTTCCCCATCCCTCCTCTCATAGGACAAGATGAGCAATTTGAACTTGCTCAGAGTGAGATGGGACCTGATGGAAAGTTTTGAATTGAGAGACATGGTCTAACTTAGGACTGAATCAGATCTCTCTTGGCCACTACATTAAAACTTGACATTGTTTGGCAAGAGTAAGTTAGAAGGATCAGTTAGGAGAAAGTTGCTGATAGGAAAGCTAAGAGATAATCATGCTTTAGACCAGTAGAAGCAGAGAACAGGGGAAATAGCAAATGATTCTGGATTTTTTGGGGCTAGAATTTTGTGTTAGAGGTAAAGCTAGCAGGATATATGGAAAGATTGGATTTACAAGGAAGAAAAGCGGGGGCAGAAACAGAAGGAGAAAGTTGCTACCAGCTGATAAAAGGAAAGGGGTTGGGTTTGGGAAGATCAAGAATTGAGTTCAAGACATGTTAAGTTTGAGATGTCTATTAGCAAAGAAGATAATGCCTACCTGGTGTTCAGAGATCTGGACTAGAGGTACACGTTTGAGAAACCTCAGGAGGCAGGTAGTATTTCTAGCCACAGACTGGGCTGGATCCTGGGGATGCCAGTAGAGAAGAATGAAGTGAAAGTGGATCTAAATTCAGATCTGGTACCATCCACATCTAAACTTCTTCCTGTTGCCAGGAAACCCTTCATCAAGACTTCTTTCTTCAAGCAGCTCATCTTCTTCTAGCTAATTCTTATTCTGATGTAAAAGTTTTATTTTCTACGGACTCAAAATAACAAACTAATATTAGTTTAGCCGCATATTTGTTTTAAATAGAATTCATAGGTAACCTAGGAACCTAATCCACATTCTCAGCAATGTTTCTATGGGAACATATATTCTGAATGCCAAATAAGTGTCTTTCAAATTACCTTGGGAACATTACTCAGTTTGAGTTTGGAAATGGCCTGTAATTCCAGTGCACAATCCTTTACATTTTTTATTATCTTCCTTTGACTTTTTCAAGATTTAAAGTAATACATTTTTGCACAAACATCCTTTGTCTTCAACATTCATATTTTAATATGCCCTCAAATGTTTTGTTCCTTTGAATTTTAATATAATATTTTATTTTCATTTTTATTGTTGCATCTCTTTCATTCTGTAACCTTCCTCCTCCTTGGTCTTTGTCCTCACAACCATCTCTTTTGACGTGCCTGAAAAATTTTCTAAAGTAATTGGTAAATTAATTTGTATATTAATGATACCTACTGGCAATTATGTGTCAGAGAAATGTATCTACTTTCTCCCATTACCTCTCTCAAATGAGTGCCAAAGTAGACCTGGTTTGCATAGTCTTTGGAGATGTGTTTTTGTTCTTTGTGTCATGGAATCCTGAGACTGCCTTCCTGAGAGTGGAGTGAGAGATGAGACTGAACAGCCATTGAGGTGGTGGAAATTAAATTAGGAACAAAATGTATGTTTTTAAATCTTTGTTTAACTTTCTGGAAGCCTTCAACTACACACCCTCATTTCCTCTGGCCTTGAGACCTTTTAACACAGGTCTTAGTTGTATTATTCACTGGTTTCTTTGGGTAAAATCATTTCATTTTCACACCCTTCTTTCTGTACAATGCAGAGACACCTTTCCTGATTACCCTTGTGACATTTTTCATGGAATGTCTACTCAACTTAAAAGGATCTTCTTGATTAGCTTTTCATTGTTGTTAATCATGTCTTAACCTCATGGTATTTCATTCATCTCTTTGGAAAACAATGGGTTTCAATGGTTGTAAAGTATATCTTTAAGTGAAATTCTTTCAGTTAAACTATTCACTGAGTTAATCTTTGGATAAGTTGAAATGTCATTAATATCACCAGAGGATTTCACAACCTCTTTCTTTCATTTGTTTCAGCCCAGTGCTTCTCTTCCTGACTGGGGTAAATGATCACTAGGTCTTAGAATCAAATTCTTTGGCTTGGTGGAACTGGAAAGCTTTCATCTGTGTTTCATGACGGTTTGTGTTCAGAAGCCATTATTCTATCAAGAGTTTCTGAGGTAATTCGAAACTATTGCTTGAAGGTCATGTTCTGGCACAACAGAAAGAGCATGTGACAGCCAGGATCTGATGGCTCATGCTGGCAATGCTAGCTTCACTGGAGGCTGAGATCTGAGGATCTCAATTCAAAGCCAGTCTGTGTAGGAAGGTCTGTGACATTCTTATCTCAAATTAAACAGCAAAATGCTGGAAATGGAGTTGTGACTCAAGAGATAGAGTGTCATGGTTGAGTGAGGAAACTAAAAGACAGTGCCCAGGCCCTGAATTCAATACTCAGTACCAGCATATACACAGAGAGAAAGGAAGAAAGAAAGAAAGAAAGAAAGAAAGAAAGAAAGAAAGAAAGAAAGGAAGGAAGGCAGGAAGGTAGGAAGGCAGGAAGGCAGGAAGGAAAGAGAAAGAACTTGACTTTTCTCCTCCCACTACTGTGTATATTACAAGAGGCAACATTATTTCAGACTCTGCTAATCTCAAAAGGACATCTTCTTATAATCACTAAAGTAAGATCCTTTGAAAAGCTTCCTACATAGTGGTAGTATTTTTTAAGTGACATCTCTAAAGGAATATAAACTTCCATTTAGCAACGGGAAAACATCAATGGTTAATTTTTCATAATTTTGGGAGATTAAAAACCCAAGCCATGATTGTTTCTCATACTGTACATGGAAATTCTTAGAGAATACAGCCACCTGTTATTATTATTTTTTAGTTTTATCTTATTGTAAAGGTGCTGTACAGAGGGTTTACAGTTACATGGGTAAGGTAATGAGTACATTTCTTGATGAGCATTGTTACTCCTTTGTTGTTCTCCCATTATCCCTTCCCTCCCCCACCTCCCTCACTCCTACCCCCCCTGAAGTTGTAAAATTCATTTCCAATATTTTAAAAAATATATTTATTGTTATTATAGAGGTGATGTATAGAGGGATTACAGTTACATAAGTCAGGTAATGAGTGCATGTTTTTAAACCATATCATTCAATTCCTCGCTTTATCCCCATTTTCCCCTCATGTCCCCACCTATAACCCACAAGTTCTATAGTGCATTTTCCATATACTGTTGAGCATTTTTTTAATTGATTGAAAGTTGTCACAGGTGGTAATTTGTGAAAGATTTGACTGCTTCTCTTACCCGAAAAAGGCTAATTCTCTATCCTGTGTAGAATCAGACTTAATAGCTTCTTTTCAAAAATTGTGAAGAGTTTTAAGAATCCGTGACAATGGAGAAGAATCTTCATGGAGAAGAAAATACCCCTTTTCTTGTGAGTAAAGGAAAAGGTTTCTAAAAGAGAAAAAGAGGGATAAAGGGATGCCACAAGGTGAAGGAAAAGAAGGGTAAGATGTACAGAGGAAATAAGATGGAACAACAGGAAATAGGAAAGTAAAACAGTTTCATTCCAAGTCAGTGTGGTCCCTTCTATCAGTGTTCAAGAAAAGAATAAAGAGGTTCTTCTTATTTGTCTCTGGTTTCTGTGGCCATGTTTTCCAGTTCGCAAAGCTGGAATTTCAGTTTTCTTTCTTTTCCTTTTTCCCACATTTTCTTTATTTTATTTTATTTGCACTAGGCAACTGCAATTTAACCAAGTAGTTTATGACTACAGTGCATTGTGATGGAAAACTTTCTTTAGAGGACACTAAGCTTTCACAAGTGCTCATCACTGCTTTTGGACAATAAGGGGGCTCAGGAATACTCCCATCCCTTTTCAGTCTACTTTATAAAGATCCTACTTTTCATAAACATATAGCATAAATGTGGTCACAATGAAACTTGTTATGTTTTATGTGATAAAAATATGGTATTTATTTGAAAACCCATTCCATTAGCTTTGGGAAATCTCACATACTTTCAACAGTTTCATTGGTAAATCATTATTAGAATCATTAATTTTTTGCTATCATTCTCATTGTAAACATTGGTGTTCTTTGAGAGAGCATTGGTGAGCATAGTATTGGTACTAGTTATTTCTAACTTACCGACTTAGAAATCTTTGTGGTGGAAAGGTTACACATTTTCTCTAGTCCTCGGAGCTTCAGGTTGTTTTTCAGATATCATCTTGTGTTTGTAAGTGGGCTGGCCTCAAATCAGATTATTCTATCTATGTTTCCATTGTGGCTAGGATTAAAGATATGATCTACTAAGCCTTTTTATTGTTGTTGTTGAAATGGGGTCTTTAGCACTTCCCCCACAGTTGGCCTTAAACTATGATCCTCTGATTGCTGCCTCCAGACTATCTGCCATTCTAGGCAAGAGCCACCCATACACAGCCAAAAGCTGTCTTTTCATAATGAGTCACTCAATTGTGTCTCATATTATCTAGTATTATGTTCTTTTATCCATCCAACTGTCTATCCCTCTATCCATCTGTAACATGCATTTCTCATTTCTTTTTATGAGGGACTATGATTGACATCCTAAGCTTATTGAGATCTTACCTTCTTTATTTTATGTAATGATAACCTTAAGGATAATTTACTTTTCTTTTCTGACATAAAATATCACATTATTAATTTAAACTTCTTTGAGAAAGCAGAGTTCTTCTTGCTTAGTGAAAACAAAAATTCAATTCTAGATAGGTGGATCATTCTGTCTTCTCATTCATTCTTTAGGGTTGTTGAGAGGATGGAATACATTGTATGCTCTAAGACTGAGAAATAATGAGGAAACCATCTTCATGATAGGTGCCTGTAAAATTAACTCATAATTTACTTTTGGGAACTATGTCCAGGTGGTGCTCCAAATCAAATGCATGTTAAGACTGGATCTCTTGTCTACCTGGTTTTGATGCCTTTGGCCTCTCTTCCCTTCTGTTTTCATGATCTCTCCTTTATGTCCCTGTCCTTTGCAGATATTAGACCTTTAATCCAAATCCTTACCTCTAAAGCTGAAGTTCAGATAATTTCTTTTCAAGGAGATTAGAAATTAGACAGACTTAATGGGAAATCAAACATGGCTTTTAGTAAAGGAGGTCTTTATTATCTTTTGATATGAAATACAGAGGGAAAATGTAGAAAAATGGACTAGAAACAAGATGGCTTTGGAATGAGTAGGGCACGATTGGAAGCCTAGCTCATGAGAGATAGTGGAGGAAAGAAAACAAACCCTAAAGCACATCTTTTTTTTTTTTTTTGGTTGGTTGTGGGCTTGAACTTGGGGCCTGGGCACTGTCCTTGAGCTTATCTGCTCTACCACTTTGAGCCACAGCGTCAATTCTGGTTTTCTGGTGGTTAATTGGAGCTAAGAGTATCACAGACTTTCCTACTCAGGTTGGCTTTGAACTGTGATCCTCACATCTCAGCCTTCTGAGTAGTTAGGATTACAGGTGCAAACCACCAGCACATCTTAACTGAGAGATTCACAACCCCTGAGGTGTGTGTTTAGAATGAAAGCTAGATGCAATATTACGTTGGAAGTGGCTGGATCAACTGGTCTTTCTTGGTCTGAATTTTACCTTCTTTAACTGACAATAAACATGACTAAATGAAGAATTATCTAAGTTATTTGTCAGCTCTAATTGTCTCTGCAGTGGCACATGTTTATGATAGATATAAGTAAAGTACACAATTATAGGTTAAGAAAAGTTTTGACCAATTCTATAGTTTGGTCAGGCTTAACAATGTGAATGCTTAGTTATTCAGTTATTAACTGAATATTTTATTGACTTTATGTACCATATGCTCGTGAAATGTGAAGATCAGATAATTGTTTGTATAAAAGTCCTTATATGTTTTGCAGTAAAGTTGAATGGAAATTTTTAGTCATAAAATGATAAGATAAAGATATTGGGCACTGATGGCTTATACCTGTAATCCTAAACTACTTATGAGGCTGAGATCTGAGAAAAAAGGTTTGAAGCCAGTCTGGCCAAAAAATCCATGAAAATGTTATCTCCCATTAACCAGCAAAAATCCACAAGTGGAGATATGGCTCAATTGGTAAAATGCCAGCCTTGAGCAAAAATGCCATGTGAGAAAAATAGGCCCTGAATTCAAGCCCCAGTACTGGAAAAGAAAAGGATAAGATAAAGACTACTTTTAAAAGTAAGTAAATGGTGTTATAGCATACATAAAAGCAATTCAAGTAGCCTGAGAGTGGAGATGTTACAAAAGAGGCAAAATTGAAGCTGAGATTTGAAAGATAAAGTATTTACATGGATGGATCCAACAGCTTTCCTGGAAGAAGCTCTGTAGAAAGATTCCCAGACAAAAAGAGAACATGATGTGTTAGAAGAGATGATTAGGGTGCTGGGCAAGAGGTAGATAAAAAACAAAACAAAACAAAATAAAAAACCCTTTATGTTTTATGCCCTCTTGAAAACTCTAGGTAATGAGGTTAACAAGAGTTGCTTCATGCAAAATAATGGTCTTATGACAGCTGTGTTTGAGAAAGGTACTACCTTAACAGGGTGCAACATGGATTGGCAGGAGACAAAAGTATTACCAGTTATTCTTGCCATTATCTTCATATTTGGAAATCATTAAATAGCAACTCCCAATCATTTTCATAGGTGCTTGAAAGCTCATAAGGCCAATGCACAGTGTCTGTGGCATTTCATGAGTAAACACCATACCTTGATTCCTTTTCTTCTTCATGTTCTTCATAGTTCTAATACATCCATCCACTTTCCTAGGGATAAGAATTCCCCCTTGCTGGGTGCCGGTGACTCATGTCTGTAATCCTAGCTACTCTGAGGATTGCGGTTCAAAGCCAGCCTGGGCAGAAAAGTCTGGGAGACTCTTATCTCCAGTAAACCACTAGAAAACCAGAAGTGGCACTGTGGCTCAAGCGGTAGAGCACTCGCCTTGAGCTGAAGAGTGCAGGGACAGTGCCCAGGCCCAGAGTTCAAGCCCCATGACTGACCAAAAAAAAAAAAAAGAGTTCCCCCTGCCAATTCTGCCTTAGGAAGATAATTATTCCTGTGCCTGTCATCTTCCCATCTGTGTCCCTTTGCTTACTTAAGGGGATGTAAGGGCTGAATTGTTGCCTTCCATATTGGTATGTTGCAGTCCTGGATCCCAGCACCTCCAAAAGTGGCTATGTAGGCCTTTAAAAGGGCCATTACAGTTAACTGACATGATTAGGGGTGGGCCTTATCCAATATGACTGGCATCCTTCTAAGATTAGGAAATTTAGAAATAGACACACATTGAGAAAGACTATGTAAACAAACAGAAATGAGATGATCACCTTCAAACTGAGAATAGAAACCTCAGAAGAAACCAGCATGGCTATCATCTTGATCTTAGATGCCCAACCTCCAGAAGAATACAGAATACAATTCTGTGACTCATGTCACCAGTATGAGGTACCACCAACAGTAGGTATAGGGAGCCATAGTAAACTAAAAGTACAGGGAGAGCGGAGGAGGAAAGAAACCCAGACCACTCACATTGATGATGAATGAGAACATGTGTGCGCGGTGAGAGCTTGTTGACTGTGTGCTCTCTTGGATTTGCTGACAAGATCCACTGCTAATATATTTTGATCATAGTGCTTCTGTTAAGGAACTGTACTTTAGAGTTCAGGGTGAAAACAAATGAAAGAAAGAAGCTACTGAGTCCCCTCAGACTCCCTGTCTCTTCCTTGTGCTGGCTCCGAGGTTTGAACTAAGGGCCTTTAGCTTTGCTAGGCAGGTGCTCTACCACGTGAGGCTCCTCCCCCTCAAATGACTCTGATTTTAGGGTATTTTAAGTCAAACACAGTTTCATCCTTTGTTAAGATTTTGTTTGAGGAGATCAGGAAGGCCAGGTTGAAAAGATAGTTTAAATATTTTCAGAAGTATTTCTCTTTTATTTGGGATGATATTTTAAGGCTCAGGCAACAGAGAAAACTGTCAAATGAAAGTTCCTTGGTATCAAGAATAACAGTGTTTTCCCCTTTTATGCAGATCATAGGTGTTTATGTATTCAAAAAAAATTTGCCTCCTTTCTGTTGAGGAAAAAGGAGAATGTGTAATAGACACTTTGTTCTTACATTTTCCCAGCTTCCTCAAAACCTCTAGGCCCTTGCTAGATTGTGGTGCTTATACTACTCCCTGGTTTGGTTGTAGATTGGCAAAGCTTTCAGCTTTCAAAAACAGAGGCCAAATGACTTGCACTGGGAGGCAAGTCTGAGATTATCAAGATGAACAAGATTTATGTCAAAAAGTGAACTTTACAACTTTGGCGGGGGAGGAGGACAGTTTTGGGAGGGCAGAGATGGGAAGGGGAAACAAAGGAGGAGGCAACAATGCTTGATAAGAAATGTACTCATTATCTTGCTCATGTAATTATAACCCCTCTGTACGGTATTTTCACAATAAAAAACTTATTAGTAATAAAAAATTACAAAACAGAAAACAAAAAATATTTTCACAATAAATAAAAATTAAAAAAAAAACAAAAACAAAAAATAAACTACAGACTCTCCAAACACACTGTGACTTTGAGATTGAGCTGAGCCATTACTGTCTGGCTGGGTTAGGAGTGACTGGTCGATGAATTCATTTGCCCTAAAAGAAGCAAAGGAGAAACTGACCTCTTAAGCATGTGAGTCATTTCTAGGGCAAGCAGATGCTTTGATCATTTCCTTATCAATGACTAGGTAAGAAGTATGGGCATTATTATTTTAAGATGTGAATGGCTAATGAGTCTTCACTAATAGAGGCAAAGGATACAGCCTATATCTTGTCAAGCATGTTCTAATGGAAATCTATAGAGGTTTTACTCTTTACTGTCTCTACAGTCAGTCATGAGTTTTGATTATTTATTCACTGCTCCTACTGTGATGCGTGGGCTGCTGGGAAAGAACTATAGAAACATATCATAGAACTCTCATCTTTCAAATACTTTGAGAACTTGGAATACATACCTAAGGAGAGCTTCCTAGTCCCTTTCCAGTTCTCCTTTCATCCTCCACCTCAACTTCATCTCTACCTTTTATTTATCTTTCAAGATATCAAAGATTTCAAAGTGCATTTAGCTTAATCAATGGAACTCAATACTACGTATCTATTTAACACAGATTAATTAGCGTCTGTATTCCTTTTCTTTAGGCCATTTCAATACCATGGATCATTGTACCATATTTTCTGACAAACCAGTGTGACAAGAGAAAGATGAGGCTTATACTTCATTTGTGTCGACTTCAGCAACAAGCCTTAATTTTGTATTTGTGGCTTGCTTTAGACTCCTTAGTAAACCCAGTGCTCATTTCCATTTGAGAAGCCAGTTGTTTTACAAGAAAAATAAAACTGCTGAAAGAGAATACGACCATTCTCACATAGCTCCAAGAGACATTTTGAAAGGAGTAGGCATTTGCCTGAAAGAAGTGGGTGGTAGGAGTGGATTTTTCTCCTTGTATATTCTTCTGGACTTTCCCAAGGTCTTGAAAGGTTGTTTTTCTTTATTTATTTCCCCGTGTCCTTGTATTTATCTCTTGTCTTGCTTACATTATCTCTCGCATTTTCTTTGTTCCTGTCTTTATCACATCAGCTTCCTTTTTATACCTAATTTGCTTTAATCCACCCATTTCCTTTCTCTGTGTGTTTTCCATTTCAATTGATATAAACCACTTCTTAATTCGTCAGAACTTAATCTGTAGGTTTTACGGGGCTTTGTCCTAAATGAAAAGTGGTAGTAAATTTTTTTATCCACAAAGCACTGCCAAGGCCAAAGAGATATTAATATTCTTAAGCATTTACAAAAGGACAACATAACATGTAGGGGAATTGAGGAGAAGGTAATTACTTAGTCTTTAAAAATGTGAAATGGTCACAAAGGCTACTTTTCATGCCTGGGAAGAGTGAACTTTTAAATAACTTGGGAGGAAGCATTGCTCAGTGAGGCTGAACTGTTAAATACACAGAACTGGGTTATATATCAACCTTTCCCTAGGTAACCTGGACAATACTGTAAATACTGGCTTCCTCATCTGTCAAAAGGGAATAATAGTGTCTTCCTGCAGACTTATTATTAAAGATGGAATAAAAAAATAAGTTTACCTAAAATGTCTACGGTCACTATTACCCTACCAAAGCAGTTCCACTTCATTCCAGAAGTGTTTAGAAGGCTTTGAAATGGCTCAGACCAAGAAATCGTTTTCCTCTTGAATCTTGGATTAGAGCAGACTTGAGAAATGCAGGAACAGCAGCGTAGGATCTCTGTCAGCAGTCTCCTAGAGTTGTCCCAATGTGAGATGTCGATTAGCTGCAAGATACTCAACAGATACCATGGTTGAGTTTTGTGCACTATTGAGTAGGTAGAAGATATAAAGGTGGGGAATGATCTCTGCATTTCTAGGTTTTTGTTTATAAATATTCACTTGTGATAGTACCCTCTATCTTAGCAAGAACCAGTTTGGAGAAGGAAGCTCATTTGTTCTGGCCTGGATATATTGAATGACGTATTGTATAAAATGACTTGGTGGACAATTCAATAGAGATATAAAGTGGACAAAAGTGTGAGAGTTGGGGCTGGGAAGGTGGCTCAGTGGTAGAGCACTTGCCTTGCATGCATGAGGCCCTGGGTTAGATTCCTCAGCACCACATAAGCAGAAAAAAAAAGCCGGAAGTGGTGTTATGGCTCAAGTGGTAGCCTTGAGCTGAAGAGCTGAGGGACAGCGCCCAGGCCCAGAGTTCAGGCCCCATGAACAGACCCCCCCGCAAAGAAAAACAAGTGTGAGAGTTGATTTTTTTAAAGGAGATTTGAAACCATACAAGGAAATGAGACAACTAACATGACAAATACACAGCCCAACACCTAGCCCAAATTGATCATGTTTAGTCAGTGTTGACTTGGGGATCCAGGGTAAAACTGAGGGTTGTGTAGTGGGCAAAGTGGAGAAGTGAGTGTACCTTTGTTGTCAGAAGCTATAAAACTATAACTTTCAGCTATTCATAAGTAGGAAGTTGGTGGGGTGGGAAATGAAAAAGCAACAGGGTTATTCTGATTAAATTCTAGTATGTTGACATCTGAAATACATTAGTGAAACACTGAAACTTCCCAGCCCTATATATAAAACACACATATACATTTGCTTATTTTTAAAATGTGTTTTACCTAGTGGATGTATACATAAATATATACACCTAAATATATACTTAAAAAGGGGAAATGTATACTTAAATGGTCAATAATTGTTATGTATACACAGAAAATTAATTTTTATTTGTTGTAATTGAAAAAAAATGTGCTGGTTAAATAACTCTCCAAGTTTTGGCTCCCACTGAAAAACATTTACAGATTGAGTGAGAATTCTATTCTGATACTTCCTTAGTATTTAACTATGCTTTTTGCTATTATCATCTTATCTAAGACTAGAGATAATAAAGAACAAATGAAAAGTGCATAACCTTCCCAAACACTCACCCATCTACTCATTTAACAAAGGTAATGGTATGGAACTTAGAACTGGGTTTGGGTCCCAGCTCTGCAACTCATTCACTATGTGTGTTCAGGAAGATCACTTAACCTCTCCACACTTCTGTTTCTATATTTACAAAAGAAGAGTGTCACAGTAATTTCTTTGTCATAAGATTTCTGCAAAAATCAAGTGAGTTCATCTATACAAAACCTTTCAGATGAAGCTTGGTATGCACCAATACTTTATATATTATTAATATATACAATGATTGATACATGGGCCAAATGGATCTATCTTCAAGAAGTTTGTAGTCGAGTAGGGAGATTGGACAAGGTGTTACTTGAATAACAGCAGGATAGTCCTGACAACAGCATACTGGAGGGGAAGTAAAAGATTTCAAGTCCTGACTATTTGATTCCTTAAGTATATAAGGATTGCAGTATGACCTTTGAGCGAAATACATCCTGCCCATAAAATCTTTTGGCATACAACTCACTAATAGGTAATAAAAGCATACGTATAATGCTTTACAAATTTCCAGTGTGATTATGAATGCCTGTATTTATTTGACTCTCATATCAATCTAATGAAATCAGTATTTTGGAGCATTTCTCTGTACATTATTGAAAAGAGTCTTATGAAACTAACAGGTTTCACAATCTCAAAGAATATAATCTAGAGCTGATAGCTCATGCTTGTAGTAATCCTAGTTACTCGATAGGCAGTTCAAAGCCAGCCTGGGCAGGAAGTCCCTGAGACTATTATCTCCAATTAACCACCAGAAAGCTAGAAGTTGAGCTGTTGCTCCAGTGGTAGAGTGCTAACCTTGAGCAAGAAACAAGGCTTAGGAAAAGAAGAAGGCCCCAAGTTCAGCCCTAGTAATAAACAAAAAGAAAAGAAAAGATATGAATGCTTCTAGATAAGTCTCTGAATTGTGTATAGTTCTTAGGCTTTTTGTCACATATTATAGTGGTCTTGGAACTAGGTGAAACATCCTCTATTGGCTTTGACTATATGAGTTCATTCCCTCAAAATAGTATTTGGAAATTACGTATTTGGTTTAAGAAACTGCAACACACCAAGATTATACAGCTGAGGAATGAACGGGGCTCTCCGAAAGTGATTTTGCTGGCTTTCCAGTGCCATAACACATCACTCTCTTTCAGGAATTGTAAAAAAATCTTTCTGAACTTCCTGATCCAATGAATTTATCTTGGCTGTTATGCTAGAGCCTTAAAGAGGAACATAAAAAGTATAGGAGATGCCCACTATGGGCACAAGTCACTGAAGCCAGGACATCTGGTTTAGAGCCAAGGACATGTGTTAAAAGCCAAAGGGAAACTATGATAGAAGGCATTTGGGGTAGGCTGCGGTGAGTAAAAGAGCAGGCTAGAGCTTGGAAAAACAGCAGAGATCTATTACCATTAGATAGGGTCAGTTCAAGTGCGCTCCAAGTGAGTGAGCTAGAGCCAAGATAAGGTCATGAGAGCAGGAGAATTCAAAGTGGGTAAGGGGTCAGTCAGAGGGTGAGAGGACAGATCTGTATCAGGGAAACCTGATCCCTGAATAGGCTTCCTATCCTGGCTTCTGAGGTTTGTTGCAGCAAAGGCTTGGCAGGCGTCTCCCAGCAGGGCAACAGAGCTGGTCTGGCCTACACAGGTGAGAACCAGCAAGGCTTTCCTTGGGTTGAAGTGACTCAAGCCAGGAGATGGAAGGTGAAGCCTGGGATCAGGGAGTCATGAAAGTTTTAAGAGATGGCAAAGCCCTCTTCCCTCACAGGAGACCAACCTCAGAAACACTGATCGACTGATAAAGATTTGTACTTGGCCAAAACACCATGTCTATTGCACAGGAAGAAACTTTAAAAGGTGTTTATTTTCTGAGTAGTTTCATAATAGATTCGAGTGTTTAGTTGTTTTCAGTGGGAAAAGGACAGAAAAGAAGTCCTTCCTTTCAGTGAGCCAACAACAAATATCAGTCTGAAAAGTGGACACATCTAAAACTAAATGGCAGAGAGCTTTCAAAAGCTGTTGAAAACTCCAAATATTTGCACTTCCTGTGCCATTCTGTCAAATGAAAATCAGGTTTTGGTATTGCAATACAAGTAGATTTGAGCTAAAGGTGTGGGGGCCCTTGTGCCTGGTGTATTTAGCTTCTTGTTACCATAATGAAATACTTGAGATAATTATACAAACAAAAGTTTTCTGTCTAATGTTTTTGGAGATCCCAGTCCAAGATCAAGTGTCCAGCAATTTGGGCCTTTGATGTGGTAACGCATGATGGTAGGAGCATGATCACATCAAGCGTCAGGAAGTACAGAGAAGAGAAGGAGACTGGGATCCCCAGAGATAATTAGGCATAACCCTGTGACCTAAAGACTCCCACACCTTATCTTCTTTTTAAAGGTTTCATACTTTCCTATGGTCAACATCCTAAATGGTAACCCTTCATGTGGTGCTTAAAATAGGTCACCCACTTTCTGAGTACCATACATGGGCTCAGTCAGACTTTTAGCAACTACCAGTTAAGTCATCACTATATTATCACTGAGGTAATTGGGCTAAAGAGAAAAAAAAATGAAGTGACGTGCTCAAGATCACACACCTTGACATTCATGTAGAATATTGCAGAAAGATGGGTATAGTAAAATATCATTGGCCCATGTGTGCATATATACATATATACCTACTCATATATATATGTGTGTATACATATGTGGATGTATATGTAGGCATATATACTCACATATACACACATAATGCAGGAACATTTTGAGGACTTGTGAATGCTTTGACACACATTCAAACCTGCCTTCCATGGAATACAGGAGGCTGTATTTTCTATTCTGCAGTCAGTCAAAATGTGGTTATACTTCATGACTACAGTTCTAATCAGTGACATGGATGAAACCTTTTAGGCATTCGTATCATACATGCAGATAACATAAAGGAAAATGGTTTTGTGTTTTACTTTCTTCACCCTCTGCTAGTGGGTGAAAGCAGGGCTTCAGGACAGAGCTGGTTCAGATTGCTCGGGTTAATTTACCTAAAACTTGCTGGATGTGCAATTTGGAAAGCTCTTTGTCTTTCAGGGACTTAAGCTTCCTTTTCTACACCGTGGGGATAATAATGCAGTTGGCCCTCACTATTGGCAGGCTCCACATCCGTGGATTCAACCAAGATTGGATCAAATATGTGTGTTTTTTAAAAAAAATTCTCTCTGTGTTGAACAAGTACAGGCGTCTTCCTTTTCATTCTTCCCTGAACAATGCAATGTAACAACTGTTTAAAGGTCATTTATATTAGGAATTATAAATAACTTGGAGATGATTTAATATGAGAAGTGATGCTTATGTTATATGCAAATACGAGGATATTTACATAAGGATCTTGAGCTCCACAGACTTTGTTGTCTCAAGAGGATCTTTGAACTAATGTCCATACATACACGTGAAGTGTTTTGATCATATTAGCCTTACTTATCCTCTCTCCTCCTCCCTATTTCACCTTTCTATATTCCTTAGAAACCACCTTTTGCTTTCCTTTTTTAAATGGTAAAACAAATAGTGGGATGTATTATGACATTTTATGTATGTATGCAATGTATTTCAATCATAGTCATCTTAGTGCCCTTTCTTATTGCCTTCCTCCACATGCTGGTTGGCATCCACCAGTTTCCCCTTTCCACTTTGAATTCAGGGCCTCAGTGCTGTCCCACAGTTTTTCACTCAAGGCTATCACTCCACCACTTGAACAACATCTTTTTTGTGAACTGAAGAGTCTCCTTCCCAGCCTGGCTTTGAACAGTGATCCTCATATCTCAGCTTCCTGAATAGTGAAGACTCCAGGTGTGAGCCACCAGTGTCCAGAAGTATCTCCCTTTTAGGTTAACTATTTTATTTTACTTTTTGTTCTTTTAGATCCAGATTCTGCATATGAGAGGAGAAATATGTGTTATTTGTCATTCTGAATCTACTTGTTTTGCTTAACATGATGATCTACAGTTTTATTGTTCTGCAAATTGTATAATGAATGCCATTCTTTTATTTTCTGGCTGAATAATATTCTTTACCCATTCCTCAACTGATGGAGACCTACCTATGATGATTCTACAAATTGGCTTTTGTGAATAGTGTTATGAAAATATGTATGTGAATGGTATAAATATGTAGTCCACCAGTATAACTGGTGTAAATATATACACATATATCCCACCAGTTAGATATAAATGTTATGTTCATATCTTTATTAGAATTTCTTGTATAATTCCTTGAAGGTTGCCATTCTGAATAGGGTCAGATGGCATCTCAATGTAGCCTTTTTTTTTCTTTTTTTAAGTCTTGGGGTTTAAACTCAGGACTTTGCACTCTTGCTTGGCTTTGTTTGTATGTTGAAGGCTGGCACTCTACCACTCAAGCCACATCTCCACTTTCAGCTTTTTACTGATTAATTGGAGATAAGAGTCATAGCATGAGCCACCAGCACCCATTATCAATGAAGTTTTGACTTGCCTAAGGATGGTAAGCATTTTTCATGCATTTATTAGTTACTAATACTTGTTTTGAAAATTTTACATTCAATTAATTTGTGTGTTTCTTCATTGGATTGTTTGGTGTTTACATTTTTAGCTTTTCTGTACATTAATTCCTGGGACCCATAAATTTTATCTCTTGTCTGTCCAAGAGAAAGAAGTGTCTGCTCTCATAAACAAGGAGACATACCTAAGAATGTTCATTGCTGTTCATTGTTTGTAATAGTGAAAAAATGGGAAACAACCTAAATTTCCCTTGGAATGGAAACACTGAAATGAACTGTTATTTTTATTCTGTGGAATTCAAAGAAAAGTGAAGTGAAGTTGTTATAACTGGAAGCACTATGTTTAGATGTCTAAGCCCATTTGTTAAGTGAGTGAGTGACAGGTGGAGTAAATGATGGATAGAGTAGGTTGCAATTTATTGAAACAAAACATTTGTCATTGTCAGTCCTTCCATTTCTCACGCGGTTAGTGCCAATGTCAGCTTAGTGGTTTAGTTTTGTATTTCTCTTGGATATCTTTGTTGTGGAGAGCCTGTCAATTCATTTGCCCATTTTTAATTGGGTTGTCTGTATTACTTTCACAGACATTTTTGATTGGAGGGCTGATTAATAATTCTTCAGAAAGTACTTTGTCAAATATAGTATTATATATATATATATATATATATATATATATATAATCTTGTCCCAATCTGTGATTTGACTTTTCAATCTCTTAATGTCAGAAAGAATGTAAATTAACTGGAATGCTAGTATATTGTTAGTGAGACTGTAAATTGGTACAGCATTTTGGAAAACTGTTTTGGCAGTGTTCATAAAATGAAACATATGTATACCCTATGATCTAGAAGTTCTATTCCTTGGTATAGGAGAATGGAACATAAGTGATATCTTATATTCACTAAGAGACATTGGTGAGAATATTTATAATGTTTATTTGTAAATGTTCCAAACTAGAATTGACTCAGATGTTCATTAGCTGGAAAAGGGTGAATAATAATTGTGATATATTTATGCAACTTAATATTATAGAACAATGATAAGGAGCCAGCCATTACTATATATGAATGTATGGATGATCTCACAGACAGAATATGCACAAAATTATATATTAGAATTCCTTTTATATGTATTTCAAAACCAGTTGAAACCAACCTAAACTAGTCTATGGTGGTAGAAGCCAAAATTGTTTTGATCTTTGAGAAATTATTGATTAGAAGGGTGTCAAATGACATTTTAGAAGTATACTTCTCTATGTGTAAGAAAATGTGCATTAGCACCCAAACACTAGTACATGAGCAGTTTGTATGTTGCCAGTATTGACCTGTGCATCACCGAAGTATCATCGCACAGGTCAGGAGCACCAGCCTGTGATTGGAGTGCTGTTGAGACAGAATGACAGAACTCTGACCTGTTGCGTCTTGTGCTTCTTTTTTAGGTTTTGCTTCCTTTTATCAATATTTGCTTTTGTTCTTTAAAAATACTCCACATTGCTCTGAGCTTGTATGGATCTGTAGATCCAGACCCTTGTAGATGCCAAGATTACTGGAGTCAGAAGTATTATTACAGGACAGTCATGCCTTGGTATGATCCTGCTGTCATCCTCCCAGAAGAGACTTTCTGGGAAATATTTGTATTTTGCCACTTTGGCCCTGCAAGTTCAGCTTCTTGCCCCATTCAATCTTAAAATCACTAAGAAACTCATTCACTTATTCCTGAAGCATATAATGACAGTTGGGGTCAAAGAGATAGTAAAAAAACATAAATAAATAAAAGGGTATAGTTTTTGGCTTACTGGAAATTACATTGCAGGTGTGCAGGCAGCCAAATAAAGAAACAAGTCCACTAGATCATGGTCAGCTTTCCAGGGTCTTAAGTGGTCCCTTCTGGCTCCAATTTGTCTGGCACGTAACTGGCAAATTAATAAAACACTAGTACTGGACCAATGAGTTATACAGGCCCTGATTCCCATGTTGCTTGGACACTTCCTATAGCGCGGATGTTGCTTTTGGTTTGTGTTCTGGAAGGGCTGTAGACCTCTACTGTCAACCTGTAAGCCAGTGGGAGTTAGTATAAGTCTTCTGCAGAATAGCAAGGGACCTCCTTGGAGAAAGCAAAAGGATGAAAATGATGCATTTCCCTACCCCCTCGCCTCATAATGTGAGTACTATGGTTTCTCTTTCAAGATGAAATTGTTAATAAAATAGGATGATATACAAACCCCTGGGCATTCAGAGGAACTAAAATTCTCAAAAGCGTTATTCAAGTTAAATCTACCTCTGTCTGCATTTCTATTTTATTTCTTCCTAATGACTCCTCCTGAAGTTTTGACCGGATACAGCAAACTTTGGTTCTTTCTCTACTAAGTCCAAGTCCTGTCCCCAGCCAGTTGGAGATGGACTCATTGAATCGAAAATTTTAGGTTTATGGAAGAATCTTGAGCCATTATTATATGTCCTTTTGTGAATTTGTTTGAGGCAGGATCTTAGTATGTAGCCCAGGTTGACCTGGAACTCTATTCTTGTGTTTTAGTCTTCTAAGCACTGGGATCACAGGCATACATTACCATGCCTGGCATACATTCTTTTTTTTCTTTTTTAATCTTTAACTAGTTGTACAAGGGGATATCATTTAACATATTCATTTATGTATACAATACATCCTGATCCAAGTTGCTCCTTCTATCGTTCTTTTTTTTTTTTTCGGTCATAGGACTTGAACTCTGGGCCTGAATGCTGTCCCTCAGCTCTTCAGCTCAAGGCAAGCTCTCTCCCACTTAAGCCACAGCACAACTTCTCGTTTTCTGGTGGTTTATTGGAGATAAGAATCTCATGGACTTTCCTGCCTAGGGCTTTGAACTGCCATCCTCAGATCTCAGCCTCCTGAGTAGCTAGGATTACAGGCGTGAGCCACCAGCGCCTGGCTCCTATCATTCTTGCCACCACCCCCTCATTTACCCTTTCCTCAACTACCTGGTATGTGTGTGGGTTTTTTTTTCTTTGTCGGTCATGGGGTTTGAACCCTGGTTCTGGGCACGGTCCTCAGCTCTTCAGCTGAAGGCTAGCACTCTACCACTTGAGCCACAGAGCCACTTCCGGTTTTCTAGTGGTTTATTGGAGATAAGAGTCTCATGGACTTTTCCTGCCCGGGCTGGCTTTGAACCGCGATCCTCAGATCTCAGCCTCCTGAGTAGTTAGGATTACAGGTGTGAGCCACCCTTGCCCAGCTATGTTCTTTTTTAACATGAGTGCTGGTGTAGCCTCTGACAACTTCGTACTTTGGGAATGAGGGATAGCATGGCATTTTCTACACACCTAGTGTGCATGTAGAAGTGATGGTAGTAGTAAAAAGCAGATAGAGCAGGTATATGCAGATATATGCAGATATAGCAGATATATGCAGATATCGCTGTTTTGTGTCTAATCCCCCATCCCCTCAAGGTTCACCAGCCAGCATTTGGATGTAAGAGATCAGGATGTTTATGCTTATGTCTGGTTATGGGAAACACACATATATGTCGAGTAGTGTGTGTGTGTGTGTGTGTGTTTGTTGTTGGGTAGGGAAAGAGGACTGGAAAAGGCAGAAAGAGTTCTTAAAAGGAACAAAGGGGGAAAAAAAGTTCTTCAGAATAGTGTCATTGCTGTTCTTAAACCGTTTATTTTCTAAACTAGACAAGGGGCAGATATAATGTCTTCTCAACTTTGATAAGAGGACATATGCAAGGATGGATGAACTAAGGGAGATGTCCAGTAAAGTACAGAGAAGGGCTGGGAAGGTGGCTCAGTGGTAGAGTGCTTGCCTTGCATGCATGAGGCCCTGGGTTCCATTCCTTAGCACCACATAGGCAGAAAAAGACAGAAGTGGCGCTGTGCCTCAAGTGGTAGAGCACTAGCCTTGAGCTGAAGAGATGAGGGACAGCGCCCAGACCCAGAGTTCAGACCCCACAACCAGCAAAAACAAACAATAACAACAACAACAAAAAAAAACCCAGAGAAGTGAGGACAGTAAGGGGCTGTATGCAGATGTAGTGAGGGCTGTCCTCTAATGTTGAAAGTAATGACAATGAAACTACCAAGACTGGGGCCAAAGATTCTGTGAATGGAGAAGAATCTCAGAATCCCTAGCATATGTAAATCAAGTACAATTCTCAGGTTAAATTTTTATACATTTTATAAGTTTCTATAGTGGAATACCTACCTAAAAAAATATCCTCTATTTGGCAAATAGCACATTCAAAGTAACTGAGGAAATGCATTTATTCTTCCTGGGGCTTTCTTTCTTTCTTTTTTAATGTTGCATTTACCTGTTCATGCCAAACATAATACCAAAGCGTTATATTATTATGTCCCTTTTTATGGTTTAAATGTTTGTGTCCCCTCCAGAATTCAGACTGAAAGTTACAATACTTAAAACTTGATACTTAAAAATACTCTATTACTGGGACATTCTACAAGTAAATGACTTCAGCTCTATTCCCCCCCCCCCCTCCAGTACTCACCTCCAGAGGGTGCAGCAGCAAGGTACAATCTACTCCTTGCTAGCTGCCAGCCTCCAATTGCCTTGATCTTGGACTTCCCAGCTTCCAGAACTGTGAGAAGCCAACATTTCTTGTTTCCAAATATTGAGTCTGTTGCATTTGGATATTATATTATAGCAGCACAAATGGACTGATCCTAGCAGCTGGCCATGTTGCTAGGCTGTATGGGCATCTATAAAGATTTTATAGATGCTTCTGCTAATGTGTGTCTCACAGCCACTGATGGCTCCCTGTTTTCACTATATGCCTGGCATAGCAGGGTCATGTTCCTCTGCTCTCAGAATCAAACCAACCTCAGGTTTTTATTTTGTCTTGTCATTACCCTAATTTAGGTTGAAGAAAGGTACCAGGCACATAGCATTTTCTTAGAAGTACTAAACAACAATCAGAAATGCTTATTTCTCCAATTATCCTTTTCCTTTTTTTCTCTCATACTATTGTTTTTGCGGTGTTAACCAAAAAAAAATTTTTTTTTGAGGCTGGGTGCTGGTGGCTCATAATCCTAGCTACTTATATGGTGGGTATCAGGGGACCACTGAAGTCAGACCAGGCAAATCTATGAGACTTATCTCCAATTCATCATAAAAATGTCATTCTGGAAGTGGTAGAACAACAATGATGAGCAAGTAAGCCACACTGAACACGTGAGACCTTGAGTTCAAGCCTCCATACTGGCACAAAAATTAATTTTCTTTTTTGAAATTCAAAAGCCAAGAATTGGCTGGTTTTGTTGTTGTTAATTGCTCATCTAGGTAACAGCTGAGAATGACTTAATGCCTGTAGTGACAGACACTGCTGGGAATGGACAACACGTCTACGAATATCCCCAATTCTAAAATACTACGTAGATGTGTGTGTGTGTGTGTGTGTGTGTGTGTGTGTGTGTGTGTGTGTGTGCAGGCAGATGTCAGAAAGGGGTAGTAACAGTTACATGTGGGTTATTCACATAGGAATAGCACATATCACATATATGTTCCAGGTTTTTAGGATAGAGTTAGTCGTATTATTTTTTCTAACAAAATGATTTATTTTTCATGTAAATAGTTGTTATATGATGTGACTATAGAACCACATTGCCCACTTCTGTTTACAAAAGTCTGTGTTAGCTTCTTTTTTGTGTGTTTCTTTTAATTCAGGAAATACCATCAGTGGTATAGCTATTATCCTGAAAGAGCAGATAAATGTCTGCCTCCAGCGGGTATGGGATAACTGTCACCCCCATAACATGACATCTTTAGCTGTGGCGCATCAGGCAGTTTTACAGCACACGCAGGCTCCTGCAGCTGTTGCTTCCTCTCCTGCTTCTCTCGGTAACACAGTACCAGTGCCCCCAGCCCATACTCCATCTTCCTCTGAGATAGGCTTGTCCCCATCTGCTCTCAAAGCATCCTGTCTTTATTTCTCCCTTTTCAGAGTGAAGCGTGGGAGTAAAGAATCATAAAATGTACCATTTTCCTGGAGGTGGAGTGCGGGCTTCGTGATGCTTTTGTTTCAGCTTCACTAATCTATTCCAAACAGGTGGCCTTCGGCCTCTTCCCTCCCTCCCCCCCACATCCTTAACTGCTCTGTTCTGCTTTTTCGGGGGATTATTTCTACAAATTTGCTGGGCTTCTTTTTTTTTCTTTCTTCCTCTATTGTAAAAAGAAAATCGTATTCAAAAGAAAGGCCTGGCAAAGTCCTACTGAAGGTAAAGAGTGTGGATAGTTTAAAAAATGTCTTGAAACAGACCAAAATCAATGCAATGATAATGTGAGGGATATTTCAATAACCAGAAGAATGAAATGAGAGAGAAGAAGAAGAGAAACAGACATGGGAGAGAGGAGATAGACTCGGAGAAGTTGCCACCCAAGTTGCTCATGCCCACATAGATAGAGGAAGAAATGCTTTTCTACGGGGAAAAAGCAGAATGAAGAAACATGGTCAAGGCTTGTGCCCCAGAGACAAACCGAGGGAAAGCAACCCATGCAACTTTCATAGCTTTCCAGAAGTGACTTTTAACTTTTCTTTGCCTCTTCCTTTCTAACCTACCTGCAAAAACTAGCCCATAAAAGTTATATTTCACTGCATGCTTCCATTTATGATGATGGTCAGGATAGAGAGCATTCATAATGTTAGTCATGTTATGAATGAATAGACACTGACACTATCTGTTGCTCTTTTGTAGGTCATCCATGTCAAGCAGAAGAGCAATAGAAGGTTTGATTTAAGGCTGACTTTTGAAAGAGTGGTAGCCAAGCTGTGGCCTTCCCTCCAAATTGGGACATCAGCAGACCTGAACCAGGGGGAAGGACAAGCTGGCAGTAACCAGAGCTAGTCCTGGGATTGTAGGCACCTATCATGAGATGGCCAGAGGAAGGAAGGAATAGTGGTTTTCTCTTAGAGCTACCCTGTTTCTCTTCTTAGCAGCAACTTTCTGTTCCTTAATCGCTTCACCTTTCATATTGCAAAATCCTTCTCTAGTTATGCAGCCTTGACAGAAAGTACAGAGAGGAGGGTTATACAGAAAGTACAGGGCACAGCCATATACTTCCTGTACTTAATCATCATTGCCGTGCTGGTACATGTTGTTAGTTTTCCCCATTTCACTAAGTTTAGATCATTAAGAGATTTCAAAGACCTATCTTGATTACCTTGATTACCATGATAATAGGGAGCAAAGGCCATAAGGCCATACTAAAATCCAGGCATTCTGACTTCAAGTCCAGAGGTTTCCTGGATATTGTCTGAATGTACTAGGTTTGCATATGATTTTGCTGAATTTATTGCCAATCTAGACCTTAGTGGTTTCTTTGAACAATCATATTTTGAATAGCTCTGAAAAAATCTTCAAAAAACAAAAGAAATTTGAAAGGATTAAAGAACAACGCTTAGGATACTCTTGTATATCCTCTTCCTCTTCTTCCTTCTCCTTGTCCTTATCTTCTTCTTCTTCCTCCTCCTCCACCTCCTCCTTGTCCTTCTTTGTCAGTTCTAGAGTATAAATTCAGGAATTTGCATTCAAGGGCTTCACCATTTGGTCTGTGACCCAGCTCTTTGTGCTTTAGTTGTTGTTCAGAAAGGGTCTTAACCTTTTTATCCCGGCAGGCCATGGACCACGACCCTCCCTCTTCTACTGTCTACATCAGTGAGATTGTAGGCCTGGGCTATCATCATGCATTCATTATTTTTTATCATGAAATAGAGCAAAGACACAGGATTCATCTTTCATGCAGGTCAAATTACAAATGGGTTAAAATGTGAAAGAACTGAAAAGAGAAGAAACCAGTTGAAGAAAAAGGTTTGAGGTGAGAGGCAAGAATATGGAAATTGGAGATTCTGAAACTGGTTTACTGGGGTTCCAATCCCACCTTTAGGCTTTTTAGCCAGATGGCTGCAGGCCAAGTGGGCCCACTGTGGTAAGCCTCAGTATTCTTTGCTGTAAAATGATGATAATCATAGTATTTATCTTATGGCTACTAGGTGAAATGATTCTTATGATATGTAGTTAACTTCATATAAATGATGGTTATCTTTCTGATTTAATATGCATCCCTAGGCAGGGTCCAGTGTGAAGAGGCAGTTCATGGCCCTGGCTTTTCTGGGATCCCAAATGCAAGTCTGAAGCTTTCCTTTTTTTTTTTTTTTTGAATATGGAGAAAGGCCCAGGGTAAGGAACTTCTTGGCCTTTAATGGAAAGAGTAAAGGAAAAAAAGAAAGAATCAAATGGGCCTGTCTCTGATATTCACTGCTGTCAAATGGAATAGGCAGAAAGACCAAAAGGGTGTTTTGTTTGCTTGTTTTTGTTGTCTTATCCTGCCCTCCCCCTTCCTCCTTCACATCTGGAAAGAGGGAGGATTTTGTGGCCATTGAGATTCCCAAGACCCTGTGGGTCAGGTCAGGTGGAACTACGTGTGGTTTCCTTAGCTATCAGCGTATGGCATGTGGTCTGGTTCGAGCTCTCATCACCTGCAGCCAAGGTCTAGTCTTATCCTGTAGCCCATTATGCCTAAGAAGCAGGGTGAGGGGGGAGTTCAAATGTTTGGGGAAGGGGGACAGCGATCTCCCAATAGCCTTCCTATGCCGGCATGTGGGAGCTAGAGGGAGGGTCTGGGGTTCAACCTGGTGGAAATGATCCATATCTTCTACTGCCTGTTCATCGTGTCCCTGCAGGGTCCCTCAGCTTGCTAAGCAGCCACTGGTATATGTACTGCAAAAATGAGTGGCTGGAAAGCAAACACCTGGACATTTCTTCTTGTACTTCAGATCAGCAAGACTCACCCCATAAATTCAATGAATTATTCATTAAGCCTAGTGGGGCCCTCACAAAGGAACATTGCTGAGATGCAATTAAAGTGGTGCCTTAATCTGAGGAACATTTATTAGGCAGCAGCATAAAACATTCATTCATATCTTTGTGAAAAGCAGGGTAAACAGGAAGTAGAATGTCTAGTGTTTGGTAGGAAGGTACTGACTGCGGGAGCAGCTTTCCTCTGCTTTAGCTGGACCTGCCTGGCATCCTGATGTGCAGAATCGATCTTGAGCACAGCAACAAAAGGTAACATTTGCTGAAGATTAGCTCCAGCATGGAACTGTAATAAGCACCTTTTGTATATCTATTATTAAACAGTTACTTGAACGTCACAGTGCAGTCTAAATCCCTTCCACGACATCACGCTGGTCTCTTTTATTGATGGTGTTATGCTGATTAGACCCAGTGAACATAAAATAGCAATTGTTCCAGCCATGTTCATTTGCCTGACACAGGGTGGGAAATAAATTTCACAAAAATTGGGCCTTTCCACTTGGTTGAAATGTCTGTGTCCTGTGGTCTGAAGCATATCAAGATAGTCTTAAAGTAAAGGCTAAAATTGTTGCATCAGATAACTCTCACAACTGAAAAAGACTCAGCGTGTGTCTCTGGAGTGGAAGCAACATGCCCCTCACTGGAATATAATGTGCCAACTGGATGATTCAAATTTCTGCTAGTTTTCAGCAGAGTCCATATCAAGAGAAGGTGCTGTGACAGGCCCAGGGTGCCTTATAAATTCCTCTGCCTTGTTGAAAATATCAATTCTGCAAGAGCAGAAGTTTTTGCTTGCCTTATCCAACAGCTGAATGATTGTAATATTTCACATCACCCAGTACAAATTGAAGCACTAAAATAAATATTTGTTGAACAAATGAACACCCTTTGAGGAATCCATATTTCAGTCATAAGAGATGGAGATTGTTCAAGATCACGCAGTAAACGACAGAACCAGAGAAAATGGGTTCATAGAACTGTCATTTTCAGCCAGGGAGCCTAGGAAAACCCACACATCTTCCCTGAGATGGTTGGGTTTAGAGTTGCATCCTTTTTGATTCTTGGGCAGTACCTCTCTCTCTACTGCCAACTTCTTGATAAAAGCTAATCTGGGATTCTTCCATTACTAGTCTTCCCTGCAGAGGGCGCTTTAGGCAAAGTTGGAAAACGAATGACATTACTTATGAATCACCTCCTTTCTCTTTCTCTATTTCTCCTGGGCTCCTTTCTTACGGGTTTTATGTCTCTAGGTTCTTAGCATGGTTAGATTTTTTTTTAAAAAAAGTATGTTATATACAGTTCTTTTTCTTTATAGAGATTCTTATTTATCCAAGAGAATCTAAATAGCTTCCATTGGGCTGGGAAGATGGCTCAGTGGTTGAGCGCTTGCCTTGCATGCCTGAGGCCCTGGGTTCGATTCCTCAGCACCACATAAGCAAAAAGAAAAAAGCCGGAAGTGGCACTGTGGCTCAAGTGGTAGAGCGCTAGCCTTGAGCTGAAGAGCTGAGGGACAGTGCCCAAGCCCAGAGTTCAGGCCCCACGACTGGACCCAAAAAATAAATAAATAAATAAATAGCTTTCATTATATGGATATATATCCCAGTCTATAATGTGGTGAATAATATAGAGTTGATATAGCTGAAGAAATGTGGAGGTTAAGGAAACTTATGAATATTTATCCACCTCTCTCCTAGACTCAGCTGCTGCCCTGGAGACATGGTAATTATCTGCCTTACAGCAACTTTGATTCAGTGTGTCTTGTTCTTTGATCTTTCTTATAAAAATTGGCCCCCATTTATTATCAGATTATTAGCAGACTTGGTGCACAGTTATCTGGGTAATCATCTGTGTCTTCAATCATACTTTTTCGAGACTTTCCCTAGGTAGTTATTGTTATGAAAGTTTCTAGTCTGTGATAATACACAGCTGAATTTTCTTTGTTTTTATAAGAACAACTCAAAACTCACTTTTTTCCCCCTCTAAAATGCTCTTCTCGTTTCTTTTAATTTCTTTTTGGTGTCGCTATAACGTTTACATGCTTAATAAGAACCTGATCCTTGTTATTACAGGCTATGTATTCCTATATATAGATGAGCTCACTGTACACATAGGAAAGAAATGTTGAGAGGATCATGGGATGATTTAGGGTTAACACAGTACTTTTCAAACTTTCATTTCCATTACCATTACTTAAAGAGCAGTTAAAAATTACTTGCCTTGACTTTATCCCTAGAAATTCTGTTTTGATCCTAAATAATTCTGATGCACCTGAAGTCTTTCTTTAAGGGGATATTATAGTGTAAATTCAGTGTCTCATATTTGCCAGGTAGGCATGCTACTACTTGAACCATATCTCTAGCACAGACTGGCCTTGGACCATGAACCTCTTTTTTTAAATATTTAATTTAATTTTGTTCTAAAGGTGATGCACAGAGGGGTAACCGTTATGTAACTAAGGTAATAAGTACCTCTCTTGTCCAACATTGTTACCCACTCCCTTGTTTTTATGAGCCCCTTGAGGAGCTGAGAGTTCAGGCAGGAGTGGGGCACTGTGCCTAGGCTGTACCCTGAAGTCTTAAACTTCTGTTTCAGCATATTGTTAGGAGATACTTTCTCAATGACTTGAAGTAGCATTTCCCAGTCCTGCCTGATGTGATATATAGCTGGATCTGTTAACATGGTTGAACACAAAGTTGGTCCATTGATTATAAAAATAAGGTAGTTTCTTCCATTTGTCATTTGAATGCAATGGGGAAGCCAAGGTACTAGACTTGAAGGTTTTTCTGAGGTAGTTGGGAGTGAGACCTTGTGTTTTCCTGCTATTGTCAGCTACTTGAGCTTACTTTCAAACTCCCAAGGATCTCCTCTTTATCTGATACTTAAACTAGCTGTTCTAAAACTGCATCCAGATCAAGCAACTTGCACATCACTGGGGAACTTATGAAAAACACAAATTCAGACATGCTGATTAGAAAGTCTGGAATGGGGCCCAAATAGTTTTATTTTCAGAAACACTCCAGATGACTTGAAGTCTTTATGCTAACGATATAGAACCATTGAGTTGTATTACTTGATACGTAGCTACTCACTGTGGCTGCCATAACATATTACTACAATTTGGGTGCCTTGAACAATACAATTTTAATTGTATCATAGTTCTTGAAGTTCAAAGTTTAAGATCAATGTCTTTGTGGCGTTGTTCTTTCTGACAGCTGAAAGAGATTATCTGTTTGATGCTTCTTTCCCTGCTTCTGGTGGTTTGCAGACAATCTATCATGTTCTTTGTAGAAGCAATACCTATCTCTACCTCCATTTTCACATGGGGTTCTGTGTGTGTGTGTGTGTGTGTGTGTGTGTATTTCAGTTTTCTGTTCATATGAAGACACCAGCTTTATAGCATCAGGGGCTCAGTGTTCCTCACTTGGACCACAGCATTGATCACATCTGCAACAACTGTCTTTCCAAATAAAGTCGCTGGGGTAGTGGGAGGGTTTTTGCTATATGAATTTTCAGGGTACACAAATCAACCTCTAATAATCATTTGCTAGATGCATACCTCAGCTTGATTAACATAGCTAATGATTTATTATCTTTCTTAGTACAAGTTTTTAGCTTAGGCTTTCAGGCATTTCACCTGACAAAGCATGATACCTGGATCCATTCAGCTGAGTTAGTCTATTGTTAGTGTAAGCATATTATTTCACCATTTCAAAGTGAATTATAGTTCCATCCTAAAATAAGTTAAAAGCAAATATGCTACTGAACATCATTGGTATTCTGGTTTTAATATCTGATGACAATGATAAAAATCATTGCTTCAATCACCTTGTTGGGATCTTGTGTTTTAAGAAGTATTTGAAATACTTTGTGTATTATGCCATTGTTTTCCAATTTTTTGATGGTGGTAAATTAATTTAAAGAAGACATTGGGGATGAAATGGCTTAGATTGCCTGTACATATGCATGTAACTATTAAGTCCAATACCATCTCGTAGCGATGCAGAATAAAAAGTGTTCCAAAAGCACTTCAAGTATTGAAAATGTGACCCAGTGTGTGAAATGAGTGAGGTAGATTATGAAAAAGTCAGTTCTTTTGTGACTGTGTTAGAAAAAAAATCACAATTGTTTCATTATCAGAAGATAGACAAAAATGAGTTGAGACTTAAGTACATGTCAGACTATACAAATATTCACCTTCTTCCTGACTCTAATGATGTGTACAACCTCTCAGCCTCTGCTCTGCTATCCATTGGGTTGGCACAATCCTCTTCTTCCCTCCACTGAAATCAGAAATCTGCCATGAGAGTCTAGTAATACCACTTCAAACTCCTTTGACATACTAAAGAAATTTACTTGGGAGGCTCTCCCTTTGGGGCTTTCCCCAAGATGGTTTTGATAAAAATTTCCTAGTATGGAATGCACTGCCAATATCAGCTAGCATGCTCATCTATTTCAGATGTTAAGGAAGCAAAGTCTATAGCTAGATAACCTGGGATTGTGTGGAAATGTTCCAAAAAGGCTCAACATAGAACCTTAGAACAGATCCCCAAACTTTAATCTGCACACCAGTTACCCCCATTCCTCTTAAAACACATCTCTTTCACTCCAATATTGAAAGTCTACATCTGCCACAGGCTTTCAGGAGATGCTATTACTGCTGATTCTATGGACCACACTTTAAGTATCAATAAATTGAAATATGTTTGTGTGTATGTGTGTGGGGGGGTTGTTCCATTTTTAAAATTTCATTTTTATCTGTAAGTGCTTGTACAATGGAATTGCCATTCAACAAAGTAGTATATAAATACAACGAATCTTGATCAATGTAACAGTTTTATCATTCTCCCCATCACTCCAAACCCCTCCCACTTCCCCTTTCCTCATTAATTCCTTAATTCTGCAGAACATGCTTTGAATTTTATGACTGTTTTTCCACACCCTTTCTCTCTTCACTTATCTAAATACCAGATTTTGTATCCAGGGCCTCATGATCTTGGTTGGCTTTCTTGCTCATGATTTGTTCTCTCTCTCTTGAATCATGCCTCCTGTGCAACCTATTTTGCTGGACCGGAATTTGAGATGGGGTCTCAGAGTTTTCTCACTGGCTGGCTTCAAACTGACATCCTCTGGGTCTCAGTCACCCAAATAACTAGGAAGACATGTGTGAGCCACTGGTGCTTGGTGAAAAGTGTTTATTTTCTTTAAACCTGTCTACTCTGAAAATTACCTGGGAAGCTTTACTTCCCAGCTTTAGTGAATGTAATTCATATACAATGAAACTCATTTATTTAGAATGGACGATTTAATGGCTTTAGTATATTCATAGAAATGTGCCAATATCACCATGATTAATCTTAGAATATTTTAGTCATGCTCATAAGAAGCCTTGAATCATTTATCAGCACATTTCCTCCTTACCTCTATCTTTCTTTCCACTTCTTGCTCCAAATTTAGGCAACTTGTAGCTCAGATTTGCCTATTCTTGCCAAATCGTGTGAATGAAATAGAATATTGTGGTATTTTGTGACTATTCTTTATGTTTTTATTTTTCCACTTACATGATATTTTCAAGGTTCATCCATTAATACTTCACAATTTTATGAGAAGTTTCTATTGCATAGACAACTTTATATTTACCTATTCATTGGATGATGTACGTTTAGATGGTTTCTACTTTGGTGTTATTATTATTATTATTATTTGCTGGTCATGGGGCCTGAACTCTGGGCCTGGGCACTGTCCCTCAGTTCTTCAGCTCAAAGCTAGTGCTCTACCACTTGAGCCACAATGCCACTTCCAGCTTTTTCTGCTTATGTGGTGCTGAGGAATCGAACCCAGGGCCTCATGCATGCAAGGCAAGCACTCTACCACTGAGCCACCTTCCCAGCCCCTACTTTGGTGTTATTATGAATAGTACTATTTATGAAAATTTGTATACACCCCTTTGGCTATATTTTCACCATTCTCTGTCTATACTTTTAAGGAATGTCAGGCTGTGGTCCAAAGTTTTTGTCCCAGTTTATATAGCTATTACTAGTGTAAAAAACAGCAAAACTTCTTTATATTCTCACCAATGGTTGGCCTTTTCATACATAGCTCATTGTGACTTTGCTCTTCAATTTGCTGGTTGCTAATGGCCAGCTTTTTAAAAAGACCCATACTGCAGATCCATTGGATCATAATCTTTGAGAATTTGGAGATAATGACATTATGATTATCTATCTATCTATACATCCATCTATTGATGGATAGATCAATCGATCATACTGGGGTTTGAACTTAGTGTTTCATACTTACTAGGAAAGTGATTTACAAACTTGACTTATGCCTCATCCCTTTTATTTTTTATTTATTTTTCAAATAGGATATCACAGGCCAGTATCAACCCAAGATCTATCTAACGTTGCCTCTCAAGCAGTTGAGTAGTTGAGGTCATGGTATGAGCTACTATGTCCAGTTCAAGTTTTACTAGACTTTTAAGGCAATTTTGATAACTGATCAGCATCAGAAACTACTTAAGATTATTGTGTGGTATGGTGGCATATGCCTACAATCCTAGCATTTTAGAGGCTAAGTCATGAAGATTGAGGAGTCAAGGTTGATTTGGGCTAAAACATGAAATCCTGTCACCCTCCACCCTGCAATGAAAGCCAAGCAAATAAACAAATAAACAAAATAAACAAAAGAATATACACTTTTCTAATTTGGGGAGGGGAAGGGAAAAAACCAAAATGCTTAAATAGGGATACAAGTTGACCCATTGTAATGATAAGATGTACAAGACAATATGTTGAAAATGAACTTTACAACTTGGGGGGAGGGGGCGGGAGGGAAGGGAGGGAAAGGGTGTTAGGGAGGGGGGTAAGGAAGGGATAGTAGGAGAAAAACAAGGAGGAGGCAGCAATGCTCAAATGTACTCATTACCTTACTCATATAACTGTAACACCTCTGTATAGTATTTTTACAATAAAAAATGTATATAAAAAAAGAGTAAGAAACCCTGTATCCCATTCTAGTGGTTGCTTCAAGGGAATTGTTTTAACCTTAAGGAGGAGAAGAAGGCTTTGTGTTTCAAATTTCAGAATTTCTTACAGCATATGGCCTGATAGAGGAATAGAAAATGTATTTCTTCAAACATAGAGATAAATGGATTGTAGATCTTTAAAATGATAATAGCTCTTAGGACCACATTGACAATTTTTGTTCTGCTATAGATTTTTTTTTGGTAGTGTGTATTCTTCGTAGACATTTGATTTGTGAGCATGATTATGTGACTTTGTAGTTTATTTATTTGAATGGATAGCCTGAAGCATCTGTTGTTAGGGGGCCTACAGAACTCAAGAGCAATCAATTGGGTAGCAATTTTAAAAACACATGATATCCATAAGAGACTTCCATGATTTAGTGGGTGGATTCAAGGGATTGGAAAATGAGAATTCTTGTCTGACTCTAATTTATCTTAACTTTTAGACAAGTGACTTTCTTTTTTTGTTTGTTTATACAAGTGAGTTTCTCTTTTGTCTTTGTTGCCTCTTCTAGTGAAACAGAAATAAAGTACAAAAAATAAAATAGTGACTAGGATAATTGTTTGTGGCCTGGTACCCACAATTTTAACCTACCACTAAAACAGATACCATTTATTTATTTATAGAAGGTTTTTGTTCTTGAAGGCATTGTGTTAAATACGTCCTACAACTCTCATTTACTCTTCATGCTTCCAGAAGGTTAAATATTATTATTATCATGAATATTATTATTATGTCTTTATAGTTCTGAGAAAGTTACTATGCTTAGCAGCTTTGAAACTTACTGAAGGATGTACAACTATTAAGGTGTAGGAGTGGAACTGGAACAAAGGTGGTACCCAGAACTGACTTTAGCTTCCTTAATTTTCTTCGTAGTAAACAAAAGAACCCTAAAAACCCTAGGAATCTAGCAAATCAAAAATATTTCCCAGAAATGCATAAATAGAGCTCGTGTAATCCAACAATCCCAGGCTCTGTCCATTTTTTCCCTGTCTGTGCCGTTGAAGCATGAATCTCAGTGCTGATGTGTGCCTTGCTGTCATTGTTCAGGTGGCTTGGCCGCTGGGTGGGGGCTCCTGCTGGCTACAGTTTAAAACTTGGCTTAGCTGTTCCATTTTGGGCACATTAGCTTCTTGAGGTTTATTTTCCTTATGTGTTAAATGCTTATCACAATACTTACATCTACCAACCCTAAATAATATCTAAAGCATAACACATAATGAATAATCAATGTTAGGAAGAAGATAATATTTATTTTTAACATTTTTATTTTATTGTAAAGATGCTGTACAGAGGGGTTACAGTTTCATGAGCAAGGTCCATTTCTCATTGTTGTTGCCCACTCCATTGTTGTTCTCCTACTAGCCCTTCCCACCCCCAATCCTCCCCCCCACCCCAAAGTTATAAAGTTCATTTCCAACAGTGTCTTGTGAATATCATTGTGGCAATGGGTCATCCTTTATACTTCTTTCATCATTTTGTTATTTCCTTTCCCTTCCCCGAATCAGATAAATGTGTATACAAGATGGAGGGTACCAGAATCAAAGACAGATTATTAATTGGGAAGTAATAGAAACATGGATCCATCCAATTGCTTAAATCCAAAATATTAGCAGTTGTTCTGGACAATTGACTTTATCTTTTAACCTATATTTTAATCCATCATCAAAAATTGCTAACTTTGTCTTTGGATATATCCTCACGCAATTATTTCTCATCTTTATTTCTACCATAGGCAAACCTCATTTTTCACCCAGAATTATAGCAGACCAGCTTCCGGCTCTCTAATCTTACCTTCCTCTACTCTTTTCTTCTTATTGCCAAAGGAGAGTTTTGTTGTTTCCTTTTCTAAACCAGAATATATCACTCCCTGATTACAATTATCTGAAGGTTTTCCATTACAATGAAACTTAACTTTAAACTAGTCAACGTGGACCTCCTGGTGACTTCTTTGGGGAACATTTTACCACTTTCTCCATACTGGATTGTCTCCACACCCTGGCCCTGAAATATGAGCTAGTTTTTTGTTTTTGTGTGTATGTGTGTGTGTGTGTGTGTGTGTGTGTGTTTGTAACTCATAGGTTCTTTTCTTTTTTTCACTTGGAGCTAGAATTGCTAAAATTCTCCTCATCCACTCAGTTCAGTCTTTGGTATGACTGTATTTCTTTGTTCATTTCAAATGTATCTCTTTCCAAGAGGTCTTCCCTAATTTTGCCTCTAATTTTTCTCTTTTAGCTGATCTCCTTTCACCCATGAACATCTGTTTATTTTATCATACCACCTATCATTTTTTGTCAGTCCTATAATATTTTAAATTTGCTCATGTTTTTGTCTACCTATATTTGGGAATATAATGGATTGTCTAGTGTGGATAAGAAGGAAGCAGAATAGTTTGAAGGGTCGACTAATTGTATGCAAGACTAAGTTCAACAGAACTCAGAGAAAAGAGAATCTAGTGGCCCAGATTTTAAACATCACAAGGAGCCAAGTTCTTCAAGTGGCTTAGAATTCCAATGGTAGGGGGACAGAGCAAGAAATGTCCCAGGAGCCATAAATAAGGAGGAAGGAAGCAGCTTTCTGTGACTGGCGAGGAGTCCCTCCCTGCTTTGAAGAAGTGAGTGTGATGTCTGCAGAGCCTCATGGGGGAAGATTGAGGAGTCACAAATGCTAGGCAGAGGCGCTTCTGACATCCCAGTAGTAGCAGAGGAACTTTATGTTCTCTATTTCCAGAGCTGGTTTTAGTTATGGGGACATAACTGCTAATATATGATCCCATGGATTTAGAACTGCTGAAATGCCAGGGATTTGCATTGGTGCATTTTATCTTTAGTTAAGTTGTGTGTTCTAACAAGATGACAGCAGTTTGGGCTCACCCGAGACAGAAAAATAACAAAAACAGAGCAAAAATCCTGCGGTGCTGATTATGTTTGCTTAGAGACAGGGAATGTCATTCTTCAGTTTTTGTTTTTACAAAAACGTTCCCAGTGATCTGAGGAGACATACCCTTCACAAACACTTCTTTTAGCAATGCTATTGTAGTAGAGAAAGCAAAGAGTTTTCTCTTCAGCAGGAGGCCTACAGTGCTTTCATATAGATGTTGCTTAGGAGATTATTTATGGAGACAAGAAAATGTGTGCATTTGAAAGTTCCTCCCCAGCTTTCCTTTCTCCTTTGGAGAAGGAAATTTACCTTTTTCATATCTGTTAATGCCTTGAAGAATCAGAGTGTATAGAAATCCGAGTGCCCTGGATGAGATTTGCAAACTTCAAAGGCCAGGTGTCCTTAACACACAAAGTACTGCCTGCCACTCATGTGGTCCCAAAACAGTCCCTCTCATCCTGATCTCTTCTTAGCAGGCAGGTCTCAGACTGCTCAGAGTGTTTTGAGGGCATTTGGGAGGTAAAACAGATGTCTTACCAGAAGTGTTTCTTCCCATTTGGAGGAGAATGAGGGAACAGCGTGGGCTGTGGGACTTGAGATGCAAGGATAATGTAATGTATTGCCCAATCATTTCTTTCCTCTGGCCCCCCTCTACCGTGGGCTGGATCAGCTTTTCATCCTGGCCTTGCTAATCAAGTTTCAACAACAACCACCCATCCTACTGGAAATCTGCTTTTTGTTTTTCATTTTAATTCTCATGAGTCTTTTGGCTATGCTCTTAGGCACTGTGAAATCAGAGCTAACATATGTTGGGAGGAAGGGAGGACAATATTTTACATGTTTATATAAAGAAATAGGTAAATAATAAATTCATCCATGCATAAATGTATAAAATGAGTATACATTCATGCATACACATTTCATGTATGCATGTATATACACATATGCATGCCTATATTCATAAAATATAAACCTATGTATATTTTTTTTGTGTGTCGGTTGTGGGGCTTGAACTCTGGGCTTGGGCACTGTCCCTGTGCTCTTCAGCTCAAGGTGAGCGCTCTACCGCTTGAGCTACAGCGACACTTCCGCTTTTCTAGTGGTCTAATGGAGATAAGTCTCATGGACTATCGTGTCCGGGCTGGCTTTGAATGGTGATCCTCAGATCTCAGCCTCCTGAGTAGCTAAGATTACAGGCATGAGGCACCAGCGCCCAACTCCTATGTGTATTTTATGTGTCCATGCATTGTGTATGATATGCCTATGTGTAAATGCCACAATCCTTTGTACTTTCTTGTAGTTTCCCTCTTTCCCCTTTTGTTTTTTACCAGCATCCCTGCTGAGGTTGTTTAAACGGGAATGCCCTGACTCTTTTTTCGGACAGGATGAGGAAGACAGATGCCAGAGCTCTGTCTCTTCTCATATTTGCAAAGTAGGAGACATGAGACCTACAGGAAGCTTCATCACTGGTGGAACAGAGCAGATTCTTGTCTCAGACGCTTCCGAAATGGTGGGCTTGCTGGCCATGGGGCTGGGAAAGGCAGCTTTGACTTGGCCTGTGTTCATAGACATTTCCCCCTGGTTGCCTAGAGAAGTTTTCTATCTCCAGTTCAGCTTAGCAAATGAACTATGCCCTCTTCTCCCAAATGTACAATGAGGAGGAGGCAGTGATACTATCTAGTTCACTTTCATGGGATGATAGATGTTACTTTTCTTTTTTTTTGGTCCGTCATGGGGCTTGAACTCTGGGCTTGGGCAGCTCTTGCTCTTCAGCTCAAGGTAAGCATTCTACCGCTTGAGCCACAGCGCCACTTCTGGTTTTCTACTGGTTTATTGGAGATAAGAGTCTCACGGACTTTCCTGTCCTGGCTGGCTTTGAATCTCAATCCTTAGATCTCAGCCTCCCGAGTAGCTAGGATGACAGGCGTGAGCTTACGCCCAGCGATGTTGTTTTTCTTTATAGCTGATTGTTGGCCACTATAATTCATGGCTGCAGACCAAAGGGAGACAAGGTTAAACCCTAGAAAGCATCTTTTTCTAGCAAAAAGGTGCCACGAAAGTTATAGATAGACAAAGAGAGTGAGGTAGTTAGAATTTTTTATGCTAAATGTAACATTTGATGATGTGTAGATTATAAATTGTTAAATACATAGTTGCAGTTTGACTGGGTTTCAGATCTGATTGCAGTTGCAGATTTGTCATGTAAAAGTAGTTGGAACAGACAATTAAAATAAGCCAGGATAGACTAAGAAAGTCCATTAAAAAAAATAAATGTATTAGCACATACAAGTTGTGTGAGGGGGGAGTTGATTGTGACTTCCACACATACATACGCTGTACCCCATCAAACTCCACTAGAATCCCTAGAGGTCCACGTTTGATATTTCCATTAAGTAAAATATTTCCCCCTCCATATCTGAATGCTTAAGAGTTGGGCCATTTTTCCTGATAATGAATGTGTTTTCGCTACAGCTGGTTACATCCCTACAGCTGGTTACATCCTTATAGCATGTTGGCTTGTGGTCCCTGGTGATGTAAGAGTTGAGGAAAGGCCATTAGCTGTGTAAGCTGAAGACCACAGATGTTCCCCCGTTGTGCACTGATTTTTTCAGATGTAAATCTCAGTGTTCTGGGAGGCTTGGGTAGGAAGTTCTGGGAAATAATTCTGGGATAAAAGAAGTCTTAAACAATGCCCCTGCAAATACAAGGACATGGTAAATAAACCAAGTCTGCCTGCACTTCCCTTTCAGTCATAAATATATCTTTTCCTTTCTGGTCTCTCTTAGAAGGCTTCTAGCTTGCGTTGCCCTTAGCAGACTCCGACTTGGTTTATGTCCGGTACTTTATCCAGTCTTTCCTCAGTCACCTGGCTTTCCTGTCACTACATAAGAAAATACTCTCTCCCTTGCAATTTCTTGAGAAACAGACATAAAACCTTCTTGATGCACTCTTGGGGCAAGAGTGAAACAAGTAACTTAGCAATCCACTGGGACTGCGCTTCTCAGAGCCAAGGATAGGTGCTTCTTACTGGGAACCTTTCACAAGGCTTCCACTTCTATCTTGTCGTATCTTTGTGTGCTATGCATCACAGAATAGAAGTGATTAGAAAGAAATTCCTTTACTCCCTATCCAACCTGCTTACACCCTTTCTCTCCTCCCAGCCAGTTGTTAATAGCAAAGTAGTGTTTCTCAACATTTTGTCCTCAAAGCATTCATCAGAATTACCTGAATTATATGGTTAAAAAAATAGATCTATTGACTCAGGAACACAAGGGCATGATAACATGAATTTTAACATGCATTTATTTTTCATGTACATTGGAACTTAAGGACTATTGCCTTAATTTATTAGTTAACACCTAAACGTTTTGATTTTACCTTCTCTCATATACCTTTCCTATCTCTAGAAGAGAAGAATCCATATTGTTAAGATAAAGACCCTGGAGCTATGGTATTTATTAGCTGTATGAGTCACTTGGAATCTGTGTTTCCGTTCCCTTATCTGTAAAATGAGGTTAATAAGATTGCATACATATTAAAGCTTATAGAAAAGATTAAATGTATATGTAAAATATATACATTTAATGATATGAGGAATGTATGACCAATGAAAATGTGTTGGCTATTACCATGAGTAAATCCTTCCTATTAGCATTTAAACACATGCGAGACTGTCATATATATATATATATATATATATATATATATATATATATATATTCTTGTTGGTCATGGGGCTTGAACTCTGAGCCTGAGTGCTGTCCCTCAGTTCTTCAGCTTAAGGCTAGTGCTCTACCACTTGAGCCACAGCGCCACTTCCGGCTTTTTTCTTTTTGCTTATGTGGTGCTGAGGAATCGAACCCAGGGCCTCATGCATTCAAGGCAAGTGCTCTACCACTGAGCCACCTTCCCAGCCCCGAGCTCCTGCTTCTTATCTGTAAAATGCCATGCCACTCTAGAGAAGTAAAGTATCAACTTCGTAGAAGAACGATGGGAGTGAAAGATGATCTGGGCAAGGCTTAGCACTATGCTTGGGCCAAAGCAAGTGCCCAGTAAAGGTTCATCATGATGCTGATGATAACCTTCCTCCTATTAACAAAACTGCCAAGAAGCTCTTGGGGTTCCCGGTGGCCAATTTCTACAGCACAGTTTCTCAGAGACCCATTACGCAGGTCCCATCCCATTTCCACTCGTACTAAAAAGAGAGTGAAATGCCTCCTGTCTTATTCTGCACACCCATGTTGGAGTTGCCTTCTCCAGTGGCCTAGCTGTGCTGTGTGGCTGCTCTGGGTTGTTTAGTTTCCCTGCTGAGATTTTTTTTTCTTTCTGTTATCGGCCATAGGTATGCACTGCTGTGGACATTAGGCAATTGGCATGGCCTGGTTAGTTTGTCAATATCAGTGTGTTCTCTGCCACTTCCTTTCTCTAGCAGGATGGATTGGGGGGACCCAGGGGACTTGGAATAATTGTTATGCGCTCCCTTTCAGTTCTACCAATGTTTGTTTTGTTTTCCTTTGTCCTGCACAACCTCTTCCCTAGCCACTAGGTCAACTTTCTCTCATGAGGAAATCTTTCTTCTTACAAAGTATCCATGTCTCCACTCAAGGGCATCTGATGATCATTCAAGGCCATTCAGAGACACCCTAAACAATTTTAGATCACAGAGATGCCTTCACTTTATGTAATCATATTTGTGCTATATTTTACTTTCAACAACAACAGCAGAAAAGAGATAAACATTATTACTCATCTCTTTCCTTGGTTACTTTATCAGCAATATTCCTCTTCCCTCTGCCTCCATTCATTTCATGAAGTTTTCTTGTGTTTTTCTTTTTCACTAGAAATGGAAATAGGTTAAGCAGATAGATTACATTATCTCTTGCTTTCCTAAAGTGACCTTAAAAAGTTAAAGCATCTTAATTTGAGGAACATATCATCATGGAGGACAATTTTTTTTAACCAGACCACCTCTGAGGGATGAATAGATACATAAGGAGCCAAATGATCAGTATTTTCACTAAGCTTTGTTTATTTTTTTCCAAGGTAAAGTGCATATATATATATTTTTTTTTCCATGATGCTTTCCTGACTTCTTTCAAGGACAATAGCTCTGCAGTTTGAGCAGCTGGATTGCTTCCTCCCACTTCTCTGTCCTTAGAGACATTTAGCCCATTAAAAGAAGCCCACGGATTCCATTTCAACACAGATGCATCTCACATTTATTTAGGATAAAAGTGATAGGGTGACTCATTGTGCTGCTAATACAATTGCAGTCTTTGTTGTTGAAGAATCATATCTTGACCATAAAGGCAAAGAGATTTATCACTACCCTTTGCTGTAAGGATGTGGTAAAAGGAGAATGTTATGTGTGACAATGTCAGAGAAACCAGATTGCTCCTACTTAGAAATAAAATGCACAGATTATCATTTGGCTCTCAGCTCAAAGTGAATGCATACAGAACATAGAGCTTTCTAAATCCAGTGCGGGGAGGGGTGGAGAGCCAATGGAGCCCTCGGTTTGTAACACTGGACACCCATCGGGGTGATCTAGGTTGCTGGCTATTGGGATACTTTAAAAACGAAGACACTTTTCATTTGTTTTCTTTTCTATTTTGTGCAAAATTTATCTCTTTTATCAGTAAAAGTTTCCGGAAATGTAGTATTTGAATTTTAGTTGTGACTGATTTTTAACCAAGGTGTTTATAACTTTAAATTCTCAAAGAAAAAGTTGAAAGAAGTATATTAAGCCATTTCTGATTCCTTTTCAATAGTGTCTGTGCAACTTCACCTGTTTATCAGTAGTTTTGTTTTCAAGTTTCTGTAGGGGTTTGAATAGTTAGAGGAACAAATACAGACAGTGGCTTGATCTTCCTTAGGTTCTTTTCCAGTGCTTCTGAAGTCTTGTATGTCATTATAGGAACAAAAGTACTTAATTCCTTGATACTTATCAGTGAGAAGGTATTACCACTAGACAGCAGGAGAACTATGCTTGTGATTTTTCTTGAAGGTCTGAACTTATAAATAATTTAAACAGACATGGATTTGAATCACAACTCAGCTACTTACTGGCTGAGTGACACAGCAAACTATTCTTTCAGTGAAAGTTTCTATAAAATACAGATATTAATAGAAAATCCCTAGGATTTTCAGAAAATGATTTAATGTTATCACCAGTTGACACATATTCAGTATCTATAAATGCTAGCCATCATCATCATCATCATCTTTATTTTTCTTTCCTTTTTTCCTCCCTCCCTCCTTCCTTCCTCCCTCCTTCCTTCCTTCCTTCCTTCCTTCTTTCTTTCTTTCTCTCTTTCTTTTCTTCTTTCTTTCTTCCATCCTTTCTTTCTTTCCTCCTATTCCTCTTCTTCTATCTCCTCCTCCTCCTCCTCCTCCATTATTGTCATCTTCCTCCTTCTTTTCCTTCATCCTTTTATCTTTCTCATCCTTTTTATTCCTTTTCTTCTTTTCAGCCTTGATTAGTAGCCAAATTTAAGAATTAGTACCAGTCAAATCAGGAAGAAACCAGGAAGGATGCAGTTTTGTGAAGGACTACATTTTACATTTCTGATATTCCAGTAATATACATGAGAAATATATAGCAATTATAGTAATGGGTGTATTTTAAAGTCATATGGATAATAATTGGAGCCAATACTAAGTGTAGAAAAAAACATGTCATAAGTAAAAAGGATTAGAAGGAACTAAGAAGTCTTGACCTGATGTGGGCAAAAATCTTGGTATTTGTCACTCAAGAGTCAGTGTTGTTCAACAGAAAGTCATATTCTTTGGAAACAACTGGGTTCAAATCCCTAATGCATCTGCTTTTCAAATCAGATGTATTTTTTCTTTTCTATGAATATGGCTAAAATACTTACCTGGGGGATGAAAAATATTAATGGAGCAAGACTTCAAACCATAAAACATCTGGAAGACAACAGACTGGTAAAGCTTCCTGACATTGGCCTTGACAATGATTTTTTTTTTGGATATCACACAAAACCTCAGATTACGAAAGCAAAAATAAATAGAGGAAATGACATTGAATTAAAATGCTTATGCATAGTGAAAGAAACAATGCAATGAAAACACAATTGACAGGAAAGGATGACCAAGCCATACAACTAACAAAGGGTTTGCTGTGATTTAAAGTCCCTCCTTTCACATGTTAGAAAGTTAATCTCCCAATTTGTGAATTGGCATATATATATATATATATACATATATATATAGCATATATATGCACATATATGAAAAGTGGCTAAACCACTCATTGTCAGAGATATACAAATTCTAACACTTATTCAAAATTACAAGTATTGGAAGGCTATTATGAAAAAGATAAGTGACAAAAATGTTGGCAAAGATGTAGAGAAAAGGTAGCTCTGGCACACTGTTGGTGGGAATGTAAATAAGGGCAGCCATTATGATAAAAATATGGAGATTTCTATTAAAAATACTACCACCATAGAATATAGCAAGGAGACCTCAAAGAGGTAAAATCGTCCCTCTCTTAAATATATCCCACGTTCATTACAATGTTACTCAGATAGTCAACAAATGGGAGAAAAATCTGAAGTGTCTATCAATAGACAGATGAATAAAGACACATTTTATATGTACGATGGAATACCATTCAGCCTTTAAAAAAATAAAGAAAAACAAAGGAGGAGGCAACAATGCTTGATAAGAAATGTACTCATTATCTTGCCCATGTAATTGTAACCCCTCTATATGGTATTTTCACAATAAAAAAAGAGATTGTAACAGCCAGAAAAATAAAATAAAATAAAAAGAAGCTACCACTTACGAAATGGATGGGCATTATGTTAACTGAAATAATCCAGATGCAGAAAGAAAAGATATTGAGTGGTCTTTCTTATATAACTGAAAAGGAAAAGAAATGAAAATTTCAAATATAGACAGAGGCCCAGTTAGGGGAGAGGGAAAAATGGAGATGTAGGTTAAATGATACAAAGTAACGAAAGCGTGGAGTGAATAAGTTTAATTTATAGCAGAGGATTACAATTAATAAATTGCACTATATTAAGTATTGGTTAAATAAGATTTATCTGTTCTTGTTACAAAAATATGTGAGTTAGATATGTTAATGTGCTTCATTATGATAACCATTTTACCCTATATATTCTACAGTGGTGTGTTGTAAACCTAAAATGCACACAATAAAATTTGCTGAAGAAAATGAATGAGTATCTACATAGAAAAAGGGAAAGATTAATGCATACTTCTTTAATTTGGTCAGTCATGGAGATTAGTGCTTTACCACTTCAAGCCACAGTGCTACTTCTGGGTTTTCTAGTGGTTGACTGGAGAGAAGAGTCTCTTGGACTTTCCTGCCCAGGCTGGTGTTGAGCCATGATCCTCCGATCTCAGCTTCCTGAGTAGATGGGATTACAGGTGTGAGCCACTGGTGCTGGGCCCTGTTTGTATACTTAATATCATAATGTAATAGCAATTTTATAAAACCCCCTTAGTGTTCTTTTTTTTCTTTTTTTTTTTTTGTTGTTGTTTAGCATGATGACTAGATATTCACTATAAAATCAGCCTGTATTCCATTCCCCCAAGTGTCTTCTCTACTGGATTGTTGTCTGCTTTTGTCATCTCTCTCCTTGCTAATTTTATCTTCTCAAGCTTGGCACAGCCCATCCTAACTGTTAGAGGAAGGCAATTGTCATCTCAGGTGAATTTCTAATTGATGACACAATTGAAATCTCTTTAATCACACAATGTAGGCATTCCTTTCTGTGTGTGTGTGTGTGTGTGTGTGTGTGTGTGTATTCACAGTGACAGCTACTTGAGATTCTTTTTGAAAGCAGATAAAGCATAACTCATGAATTAATAAAACACTGGCAGTAAAACTGCTTCTGCATCTGGTGAAGGGAATTAATTCATGTCTTCCTAGCCATCTTGAGAGAAATTAGATCACAGGTTCAAAAAATAAAGTCAGTAAACTTTGGTTCTTTTCTCTATCCTCTTTGTTTGGTCTTATAGTAGAGGTCAGCAAAGGACAGTCTATAGGCCTGATATCTACATTTTAAATGAATATTTGTTACAATGTATACACAATGATTCACTGGTTTATTGTTCATGGATCTGTTAGCACTATAATGCCCAAATTCAGTATTGGTGACAGAAATTGACATATGACATATAAAGCCAACTGTATTTGCCATTTGGCCTTTTCTAAGAAAACTGCTGACTCCTAAGAAAATCTGTTTATGTTTGGATATATACTTGGACCCTGGATGAGTAGTGTTCAGGATAGCTCTGTCAGCCAGCAAATAAAAAATGTCAGCTTTATCAAGTATCTACCAGGGTTCAGCACTGAGATACGTTATTAGCAAATCTTTGTAGGACATGACATAATTTTTTGCTTTACTTGAGTTATTTCATTTGTCCTGCAATATAAGTGATCTATACTTGCCAAAGAAAACATCACCACCATAAATTTGGTGGGAATGAAAAGAGAAGAATATTTCATAAGTGTAGATAAACAAGCTCCAGCCAGTCAACCAACCAGTTCCTATGGTGTCTGACCACTTTGTAGCTTTTCTTATGAGTGTAAGGTCATCTACTATATTTCCTACTAGTCAAACTTGAACATGAAGCTTTCATTCCCTGTTATATACACATCTTTTCTAACCAGGGATTAGCATAATTCATCTCAATCTTTCACCATATATTCACAAAGTAATGGAAAAACATTTAAGTTGAAAGAAAGTTTACCACCTGGTATAATTTACTTGGAACGTATTGTATATTTGCTCCGAATGATTTTATCTGTCTAGGAGGAACTGTAGTCTCTGGCCCCAAATCAACATTCACAACAAACTCTATCTGGCAAGAGTTGTGTGTTTTATTATTTGTACACACTTGAACTCTAGACCCTCTTCTGAGCCGTTGAGTGTGGGAACCAGTATCTGGCTGGAGCTGAGACCACCCCCTCATTTCACACAGCCCATTAAGCAGTTGGTTATCCTATGATGCTTTTATGACTCCTTCTGTTGACCTTGCCCTGAACAGCTGTGTGTCAAATTACTAATTATCCCTACAGCTCTGCTATGTAAATGTCATTTAATTTCCTCCTCCACTTTTGGAAGCCACTCGTCTCAGACCAAGCCACTGTAATAACCTCAGGAACTAGCTGTTACTTGTAAGGTAGTGGGGTGATATTCCAAAACCATGGTAACTACTCCCATCGAGAAATGCTTATTTAAGTAAATAATGACAGCTGGTGGCAAAATGAAGAAAAAGAAGAAGGAGGTGGAGGAGGAGGGGGGAGAAAGAGGAGGAGGAGGAGGAGGGAAAAGCAAAAAAGAAACTGCATATTGCATTTTTTCGTGGAAGTTTCACTGTGTTGGACCATTCTTGTGCTGCAGTTTCATTAATGATTGACACTGTACACATTTCTGTGCCATATGGAAATAAAGAACCACCATCTGGGGGTTTTATCATCTTACTCTGAGGCAAGGGTGTATCCAAGGATTATGTTTTACCTACTTGGCAAGAAAATCCTGCTTTAGCTTCAGTGATTAGGAAATGCAGGGACTGATTTCCCTCCCTCTAGACCCCCAAGTCTAGCCCAGACAGAATAGGAATTCCCATGGAAATCCAACTGCAGGCTATAATGTTATTATATGTTGCTTATATTTGCTAAGATAATGCTAGTACGATTTCACAAACATTTAAATTTCCTATGACCAATCAATCTTGACTTACAAAATATTGATAACATGATCATACTTGAACTTCAGGAACACAACTGGAACAGAGTATGTCAGATAGAGGTGGGCTATGATGTTAGGATAGAATAATTAAGATATTATTAATTATAATTCTATGGGTCTTTTTTTTTTTTGGGTCCGGTCGTGGGGCCTGAACTCTGGGCCTGGGCGCTGTCCTTCAGCTCTTCAGCTCAAGGCTAGCGCTCTACCACTTGAGCCACAGCGCCACTTCCGGCTTTTTTTTCTTTTTGCTTATGTGGTGCTGAGGAATCGAACCCAGGGCCTTGAGCATGCAAAGCAAGCGCTCTACCACTGAGCCACCTTCCCAGCCCAATTCTATGGGTCTTAATTTTAAAATAGCAAGCTAGGCTTATTTGTTTTAGGAATCAACTTTAAAAATTGGGGCAGAGGTCTAGATTTAACTTAGTAGTTATTGCTTTATTGTGTTTGTAAAGAAAACTTTTACTTGTGCATTTCCTGACTGGCTTTTAAATTGCAGGTGCCTATTTCCCAAGAAATAAGCAAATGGAGATTCACTTTGATTAATATGATGGACAATGCTACTTCTTTGTATTTAAACATTGTGGATTTATAATATAAGAAGTACTGACTAGGTTCTGGTGATACAGCATGAGAAAAATAGATGGAGCTCCCAGTTCATGCTATTACAGAACCTTCAAAAACATAACACGTGTTAAATTATAACAGATGTAAATCAACGCATCTGAAAAAATCCCTCAAATATAATAACTTCATCAATAATTATATAGTCACATAATTTACTGTCTTATTGATACACGAATGTGATAGGTTCTTATTTTCTTGCAGTTTAGGAATAAAGCCATGAAATAGGAACACAGTTATAGTAAGGTAGTGGAGTTTATTTAGCAAGAAGAAAGAAAAAGATACTCAGGAGAGTGAGCAGTAGGACCCAGAAACCAGTGTCCACTTCAGGGTCTGGGTTGTTACTTTTTTTCTTTTCTTTTCTTTTTTTTTTTTTTGGTCTGGTCATGGGGCCTGAACTCTGGGCCTGGGCATTGTCCCTCAGCTCAAGGCTAGCACTCTACCACTTGAGCCACAGCACCACTTTCGGCTTTTTTCTTTTTTCTTATGTGGTGCTGAGGAATCGAACCCAGGGCCTCATGCATGCAAGGCAAGGGCTGTACCACCGAGCCACCTTCCCAGCCCTGGGTTGTTACCTTAGGTAACTCCTACTCCACCTCTTTTTCTCTTTCCTTTAGGCAGTTCGTCGGATCATGATTGGTTTTGTCTAAAATAGGCAAGACCCTCCCTGGACAGTTGCCCCGAAGGATGGTGAACTATCCTTAAACGTGATATTTCTCCTTTTTATCTTCCTTCATTATAACTACACGTTTTCTATTACAGTTCACTTTCTATTTTGTGTGTTGGCTTCCTTTTGGATCAGAAAAATATTTTTGTTCTGGGGAAAGCGGAAAACTTTTGAAGACTTTTTGCTTGTAAATACACTTCTTTTTGCTATCTTTTATTTCAAAACCTTTCTGTGATGATTCTAGTCATGATTTCTGTTAGTGTGTGTTTCTAGCCTTCAGTCCCCATCTCTTGCTCTTGCCTGCGATCAAACCAATGGGCTTCTATTCTATACAGGTTCTCTGTTGATCCAATGTCCTTGTTTCTGCTCATGAAATCTTTACTGAGATGTCTGTTCTTCAGTAACTCCACATAACTATCCCTTTTCAAGTCCTGAGAACAAGCTTTGATGCCATGTTGTCTAAATTCTTTTCTTCTCTAAACAACTGCAATACTTTTTAGTTCTCTTTTGCTTCTGAGCAGTAATGTATATCAGAATACAATATTTGCATACATTTACCTTGCTTTTTGCTACAGGGTCTGATTCTAGACAGTAGGGATAATATTTTACTTTTGTTACACTGATGTTCAGTGAGGACATGACCCAAATATTTTCTTGAGAAGTTCTTCTTTGTTAAGGATTGTGTAATATTCTTCAGGGGTATATACATACACATGTGTATGTATGTATGTAATGTATGTATATATATATATATCCCTGTTCCTATGAGTATTAAACATATGGATATTATAGGTATGTGTGAGAGACTAAATTAATTTTCAAGTCCACTTCTTTTTTATGTGGGTTGGAAGAGCCATAGGGGGGAAAATCCTGTTTTAGAAGTTTGTATGTTCTCACAGTACTTATTTTAGGTGGTATCTGACTCCTTATATACCTCGCCTCATGAATATTTGGAGCAGTACAACATTGGATCACCAAGAGGAGAGAGTCAGACAACAGTTTAAACTAACAGTTACCTTTGTAAATAATAGGGCCCAAGGATGAGGCTTTTGTGATCTCTTAGATCTTTCTTCTTTTCTCTTTCAGCCAGGCAATGGAGTGGCAAACTGGCATGTAGAGTTGGTCTTGCTGTTATGATGCCTCTAGTATTAGCTGCAGTTTCATAAAGTATTTGAGAGTCCTGAGGTGTATCAAATAAATCTCATATGCAAATAGGATGAAGTTACTTGTGTTTCCTCATCAAGATAGAGGATAATACATGTAGAGTCTAGGAACCTGGTCCTAGGGGCCAGATGACCAGATATAGACAGCTCTTAGTTTTGTAAATAATGTTTTTGAGGCACAGAGATACCCATTTGGTTTGTCTGTTCGAGGTTATATCAGCAGAAGTAAGGGATTACAATCAAAATGAGATGGACCAGAAAGCATAAAATATTTACAGTCTGGTTCTATTTAAGCAAGTTTTGCTGATCCTTTGACCAAAATAAGAGTCTGCACTAGGGAGATACTCAATCAATAATTTTCATAATAATTCTCTTTTCCTCCCCTGTCAGATTGAATCAGGGGTGAAAACCAAGTGGTTAGTACAAGTGCATCTAGGGTTCTATCTAACAGAACTTCAAACTGGAATTGAACTTGAGTTGATAAGAAACTTAATAGAAACCTGAAGACCTTTTTCTTAATTGAAAACTTTCACTAGTCCAAAATTCTTTTTCTCCCCTCCCTTGGAAAGCACAGTGAGTCACCATTGAAGTTATTAGTTCATGCTTGGTAAGAGTTGTCATTGGCAGAGACCATGAAAATGTTCTATCAGAGCATAACGCTGCCCTACTGAGTAGATTTGCTTGCATTGGTATTGATTTCAATTAAAACAAGTTATCTGAATCACTGGGCTTCCTGTTGGCTGCGCTCATTGTCCAGTGATGCAAATGGAAAGCTTCTCTCCAACCTGAGATATCTGGTTACTTACAACAAGGCCCAGGCAGCTGGGGTATAAAAAAAGCCCAAGTGCCAATCAATGTAGAGGGAAATGATCTTCATTTGCCCTGCATGATGTCATCCATCTTGTGTCTGACAATTTTCTAACAATTATTGGCTGTGAGGGCAGGCAAATCTTACAAATTTATTTTACTCCTTATCAGGGCAGGTGGTCAAGCATATTCCCAAACATTTGATTTCGTTCGATGCCTTGGGTACATATTCTTTCTCTTTCCTTTTTTTTTTTTTTAAATAATCCATTATGTCAACCTTTCTGGAAAGAGTTTATTTATTTGTTCAAAGCACAGACTGATGGTGCTCTGTGCCTAAATGTTATTCCAGGTGTGTTTAGCATTTCAGAATGGTTATTCTATTTTACCTCTTAGGCTAATACAGTGGTCTAACTCCTTAGTTTTCACAAAATGAGTGCACATTTTGTATCAGAATGGATGTTCTTTAATCACAAAACCAATCTGGAGGCCAAATATGCAGTACATGTTGAAATTTGTGGGCTTTTAAAAAATAAATCTGTGTATTTGAAATGTTACCCTAAAACTTGGTTGCTGAATCAAGTCTCATAGCTACAGAGTAAGTCGAAGTCACTGCTGCAGACTGGCTAGTCGTTTCTCAAACTGCCTTCCTCGTAACCCCTAATTAGATACTATTTCCTAGCCTTCTTTACAGTTAGGTACTGAGTTGTGGCCAGTGAATATGATGGCAGTGATAGACAAGTTTTCTAACTTTGGAAAATGTCTAAAATTGCCCCCATGTGTGATTCCTATCTTACAGCTGCATAGAAGAACTTGAAGGAAGCAGAAGAAGGTCAGATAGCAAGCCAGACGGCTGGGTTCTTGAGCAGGTATAGAAAGCCCAACTTGTGGCCTTAACCCTCTGTCATCACCCACCCACAATGGATTATGATGAGATCAAAAATGCAGGTTGATTCTGTTAAGCCACTGAGATTTTGGGGGTTGTTCATGATAATAGTCTAGCTTGATTAATATACTTACTTTTATTTTTCTACATGACATTGCTCGTCATCTCCTTCCCAAATGAAGTAGCTTTGGCGATGCTATACTTTGCTATATTATATACAACAGAAGACAGATGTTGGAAACTTATTGTAGGAAGCTGTGTGAGCATAAAATCATAGAGATTATGAAGGAAGGTTCTTCAGTGATTTCTCATCCACATCATTTCTGTAGGTTGGTACCAAGTGCTGTGTCAGGGTAACAAAGTGTAAGCTTGATGTCGCAGTTCTATCTTATTATCAAAACTTTATTATTTATTTATATAGTATTTATTTATTTATAGAAGGCCCTATTTTGCCTGGCTGGGTGCAATATTCTATACTTATTGAAGTAAGCTACATATGAACACCACACAATTATTAGGTAGATAACGACAAAAGGCCCAAAGAAACATAGGTCTCATGGTTTCCCTTATTTGCAATAACTAGTATATGACTGGGACAAGCAGAAAAGGTTAAAAGCTATGAACACATGACCAGATAAGACAATGTTAAGTGAAATGAACCCTAAGAAAGGGACACAAGTGGTTTTTTTTCTTGCTTGCTATTGTTTCTAATGTATTTATAATGTACCATGTGATTTTTTTTGTTTCTTTGTGTGTTCCTCCCTCACGGTCAAAATATTTTTGTTTCATTTGTTTTCTTTCGTTTTTGGTACTGGTTTTGAACTCAGTGCCTCATACTCTCACTGGTCTTCTTTTTTTGCCAAGTCTGACATTCTACCACTTGAGCTCCATCTCCATCTCTAGCTTTTTGCCTTCTCATTGGAAGTAAGTGTCAGATTTGTATTCTTGGGCTGGATTTGAACTGTGATGCTCAGATCTTAGCCTCCTGTAGTTAGGCTTATAGGCATGAGCCATCAGTGTCCATCCCTCTTTTGGTTTTATTGAGCTCCACATGGGTATTTGAGAGGAGAATGAGAATAGCTTTAAGGATGAAAGTGGAAGGACACTCTGTCATGGATGAGGAATATGAGTATACCTGATTATACTGTCAATGTGCTTTCTGCCACACTCATTTCCCTGTTCCTATTTCACTGTTTTCACAAATGAAACATGATTGAAAAGTGTCACCAAAGCAAGCTCTTTAATGGAACTGCATGGTTTCCCTCTGCCACTGGCATGATCCAGAGAGCGATTAGACCTTTAACCTTCGGCAGTGAATGAGAAAATCGCAGAGAAAAGACTCAGACCTATGACAGACATGACCAAGGTACAAATCTTTGTTGTTCTAACTGTGAAGATTCTGGGGACATTTATTTCTGCCGGCTAGCCTAAGCTGATGGACACACAGGAAGTCAGAGAATTTAGGTACCTTGCTGAAGATCACAGGATTAATTAACTGTGGAGTCAGGATTTGAATCCAGGAAGTCTAATTCCAGAACCTGTACTTAGAACCACTCTTATGTAGGAGGAGGAATTTCCTGACCTTTGTGTGTAGGATAGACTGGAACAGGGAGAGACAGAAGAACATTTAGGAACAATCTAAATATGAGGTTATGAACATTTGGAAGAGGATGGTTATTTAAGGGCTATGATTTGTGTGCAGTAGGTTCCTCATAAATAACACTTCCGAAGGTAAATGGATGAGTTTTTCTGACTAGAGGTGCCAGTAAGTGCTACTGTCGCCACCACATTCTGGACAGTCATTTTCTTTACTGTAACTCCATACTTTGCCCACACATCACGGCTGGCATGGTCCCTGAGTCAGAGCAGCTCCCCAGAGGATGTCCCCTCACAGGAGCGGCTCACCTACACTCTCCAACAGAGGAAGAATACCTGCTTCTTCTCTAGGTCTTCAGCCACTAGAGTCATGGTTGTTTTTTTTTTTTTTCTCTTGCCTTCTCCCATCTTTCCCCTGTGGACTTGCTCCTACCATGTCAAATTTACTAACTCATTTTTGTGCTCCTTATCAGATTCAGAAAGAAAATCATGGTATTTTCATTTCATTTGCTCTCTCCCACATCCTGTCTTGGCACTGACGATGACACAGGTTTATTAAAAATGAAAGTTGGCTTGATGTAGCCATTTCACAATGCAAACTACTTTAAAATGTCGTATTGTATGCCCTAAATGTACACAGGTTTTGTTTTTTGAATTAAAAAAGAGAGGAGAGGCTGGGAAGGTGGCTCAGTGGTAGAGCACTTGCCTTGCATGCCTGAGGCCCAGGGTTCGATTCCTCAGCACCACATAAGCAAAAAGAAAAAAGCCAGAAGTGGTGCTGTGGCTCAAGCAGTAGAGCGCTAGCCTTGAGCTGAAGAGCTGAGGGACAGCGCCCAGGCCCAGAGTTCAGGACCAGACCCCCCACCCCACCAAAAAAAGGGAGGAAACACCTCCCCTTATTTTTGTGTGTTTATTTGTTTGTTTGTTTGTTGAGGGTGGTACTGGTGCTGGATTTTGAATCCAGGACCTGGAGCTTTCAATTGGCCTTTTTTTTTTTTTTTATTTTTGCTCAAGGTTAGCCCTCTACCACTTGAGCCATACCTGAACTTCTGGCTTTTTGCTGATTCATTTGCTGATTCACTTCTGTGAGTTACTAGGATTACAGGCAGGAGCCATTTGGTGCCTAGGCTCTCCAGTTTTGTTTTGTTTTGGTCAGTTGTGGGGCTTGAACCCTGGGTCTTGGCACTATGTCTCAGCATTTCTGCTCAAGTCTAGTACTCTACCACTTGAAACACAGAGCCACTTCTGGTTTTCTGGTGGTGAATTGGAGATAAGAGTCTCATAGACTTTCCTGCCCAGGCTGGCTTTGAACAGTGATCCTCAGAACTCAGCCTCCCGGGTAGCAAGGATTACAAGTGTGAGCCACCGGCACCTGGATCCTTCAGTTTTATAAATGAATTGTTTTCTAATATTTTATTGTCATTTAGGATCTGGGAACACACGTTTCCACTTCCATTCTATAGTTCCTGTTACCTAAACCTTCATGGTAGAAAAGAAGTCAGCACAACTAAAACAAGCGATCACCGTAAATGGTTCTAATCTCCTCTGCATTCAGTAGATGTTCCTATTAAACTACATTCCATGCCCAGTAGTCAGTTCACAAGAAGAGGAACATGATAGATTTAGGGGTGAATCATATAGGCTATAATAAATTTGGAGTCTCTTTTATATTTTCTCTCTGCTCAAAACCAAACAACACTTTGTTGGAGAACATCACCAAACCAAGATGATTCAGAATCCAGAATCTTCCATGTACCACTCCACACTGCTCAGGAATTCTATTTTTTCCATCTCAATGAGATGACTGTACCATACCATCTCCTTTTTCCTCAAAACTCCCACACATGCTTCTCCCACTGATGACCCAGACTCGTACTTCATTGAGAAAATAGAAGTCATTGGAAATGAAGTCATTCATCTTCCCACCAAAATAAAACCTTGCCAACTCCATGCCTTGCGCCCAAAGTTTCTTTCTTCTGTGAAGGATGTGACCTTCTTTCTTCCAGAATGAAGGCTTCTCCTATTGTCCTGTAGATTTCATTACATCTTGGCACATCCAAAGACTTATTAGCTGTTCCTGCTTTCAGCAATTGTATCATATTATTATTATGCAAGTAACAGCCTGTGTTTCTCATCTTTAAGAATTTGTTTCCCATAACTATGCCTACTGTTTTAGTCCTTACTGTAATTTTTATTTTCCTTTATAGCCAAATTCCTGACTATCCACACATACTGCTTTAGTTTCTCTTCTTTCCACTCATCAACCAAGTCCAAGGTCCTCCGCCTCTCCTAAATGAAACTCCCTTTGTTAATAAGGTGAAGAACAACTTTCAGGTTGGGTGTTTACTAATCTTGGCTTCTTGGAAGTATTTGTCAGCACTGACACTTGTTTTAAAGCATGCTTCTTCCAGTATTTTGTTAATTTCCTTCATTACATCAGTATCTTGGTCAGATTTTCTTTTCAATGTGGGCATTTATCAGACTTTGTCCTCTTTTATTTTCAATAGAAACTCCCTTCTCCATTATATCCATCACTTATTTCCTTCATCTTCATTTACTTCCTTCATTACTTGTAAAAATTGTGAATAAAAACTCAAATGTCCATAATAAAACTAAAAACAGTCCTCAGTGACTCAAGAAGCTCTTTATCCAGTTGAACAAGGCAAAAAGCTAAGATCCATTATATATTATATATATTACAGAGAGTGAGATATAAAATTTATATAACATAAAATTAACCACCTAAAAGTGGAGAATTTAATTTCATGTACTAAGCCAACATTGTTTCTCTAGTTTCAAAGCATTTTCATCACTCTGGGAAAGTACTCTTCACCCAGAAAGTAGTTACCTTTCATTTTCTTCTCTTTCCACTCCTTGGCAATCACTGGCATATTCTCTATCTCTATGTATTTACTGATCCAGATATGATGTTTCCTGTAAAGGAAATCACATAATATGTGACCTATTGCATTTTTCATCTTTCACTTAGTATGCTTTGAAGTTTTATCCGTGTTATAGCATGTTAGTACATTCCATTCCTTTTCGTGGCAGAATAATGTGCCATTGGTTCTAGGACCCCCTGAATATATAAATTTCCTTCACATTCAATGATTGATATTAAGATGTTTATAAAATGCCATAGTATTGTCATAAAATCTATGTACATTCTCTGGCACCCTCTAGATCACGTGTAATAACTAAAGCAATGTAATTGCCATAGAAATAATGTTTGTAATATATTAATAGGGAATAGTGACAATATGTACATGTTTAGCACAGACAGTTTTCTCTGGAATATTTTTATCTGTAATTGGCTCAATCTGAGGATACACATCTATGGATATGGATGTACAAAGGTGTGCCATACTACATTTATTCATTTGCCCAGAGCTGGATCTTAGATTTTTTCCATCTTTTGGGTATTTTGAATAGTTTAAGACCTATTCTTGATTTCTTTTCTTTTCTTTTCATGTACAATCCACTAGAGATTCCAAGCTATTCTTGTCTAGGACATGTATTGTTCCTTCTCTTTCGTATTAGCACCATGCCAACCTCCTGTATCAGGTCTTCAGTATTTCTATCTACTTTTACTAAACATACTGTCCATTCTCCCCATGTATATTCCTGACTCTACTTTGTCTTGGGCTCTGATTATATAACCATACAACTATGTAAACATAACCTTGCAGTAGTGAATATTTTTAGCATGTATACTGATATACATAGTTTATATAGTTTGTATGTATATGTTACATATATTCCTATGAATATATTTATACATATACACACATAAAACTTTTGTTTGAGTTGGCTATTTATTTAGCCATAAACCATTGTTCTTAAGTTTCCCATGAAGTAAATCAAAACAATGAATTAGGTACTATTATTATTGTCTTTGTGAACACAGAAACATAATCACCTACCTAATAAATGACTGAGCCAAGAGTTGAGCTTCAGTAATCTGTCTAAAATAACTGCCTTCTGATTGTTATGTTCCATTGCACAAATCATATGATGTCTTTCTCCTTCTAAAAGTAATTTTTCCTATTCTACTAACCTTGTGAATCATGACCTGCATGAGCTAGCCCCTGACTATTTTTTCACCTTTTCCATGCTCCCATTGCTCACCCTGTTTAGTGAGTTCTTCAGACTATATAGTACACTAAGCTCTCTCCTGTCTTCTGCTCTATGTATATCCTCTTCCCTCAGCCTTGACCACATATCCTCTATCACTTATATATCCCCTCAAATGAGACTCTACCTTCTGTCTGATTCACTTCCTTTGTGATCCTCTCTCAAAGTTCAATGCCTTGTTTTAGTTGTAATTATTATTTTGGGGTCCTATTATATCTCTAGAATATAAACTTTTGAAATCAATGACTATGTTCATATGTTTGTTCTGGGCATAATTATCTATTCTAAATTTCTGTTAGAGTTCTTGGCACATTAGTAAATGAATGGCTCCAATTTGTACTTATGAAGGGAAAAATGTAAACTGAGTGACTTCAACTTTTACTTTGATCTTTGTATGGTTCTATCCACCATCACTCTGTCTTCTTATTGCTCCCTCAGTAGAGAAAAGACAAAGACCTGCCTTCAGTTCCAGAGGTTGTAAATAATTGTCTACTTCACTATCATCAGACAGGCCTTGGCTGACTTCCTCCCCTTTTGACGGGGAGGAAAGATGAAATAGAATTTATTCCAATACAGTCTTGCAGCATCTGTGTCTTTGTGGTATGGTTTCTGGTGCCTGCTTGTTGGCAGGACCTTGCATTCCCTCCCCATCTTTATTTGTTTTTGAGAAAAGTAATAACACTTGTGCAGTTCTTAGTGCTGACACCTCACACATTGGTCAGGCTGTACAGCTTCACCTTATAATCAGCATGCATCCTGGAGATGAAAATAACACCAGGCCACAGGCGACAACTGTTAGATTGCAGGAAGCGAGACAATAATTGTTTTGTGATGAAAAGCCACACTCTGCCAGAACAACAGCAATGAGTCTGCAGATTGCAGATTGCATATCATTCTCTCTCCTGTGAGTGTATTCACAAAGATGGAGCTGTGCCTTACTTCTGGAGGCAAGCCCCTGGAGGGGTGAAGAGGCAGAACCTTCTGGTGGGGAAGGGAGGGGTCTGGACCATTGTAGCTTTCCACTACAGATTATTGTGAAATTGCAAAGTTACTATCCCTTAAGATAATCAGGAAGCAGGAAAGCTCACAAATTGTGACAGCTGTCATTGATTGGCTGCTAGGTTATATGCATATAATTATAATCATTTTGCAAAGTAGGAATTGCCTTGTTTTCTTGTGTCTAATGAAAATAACTGAAACGTCCAGAAATTATCCAACTTATCTCAGCTATCTGACTAAGAACTTGGGAAAGCTACAATTCTAACTCATATTTGAATGACTATAAAGCCATGATAATACCTGACTATGACATGGCTTTAAAAAGTATTTTATTTTTGCCGGGTGCTGGTGGCTTATACCTGTAATCCTAGCTGTGCAAGAGGCTGAGATCTGAGAATCATGGTTCAAAGCCAGCAGTGCAAGAAAAGCCGTGAAACTCTTATCTCCAATTAACCACTAGAAAACTGGAAGTGGCGCTGTGGCTCAAGTGGTAAGCGCTTGCCTTGAAGAGCTGAGGACAGTACTCAGGCCCAGAGTTCAAGCCCCACAGCCGACCAAAAAAAATTTACTTTTAAAAATGCTATTTGAAATTATTTTAGTTGTACACCTTTATGGGATATAGCATGATAAACTATGTATATAGTGTGTAATACTCCAGCTGGGGTAGGTAATATTTCCTTTTCAAAATTTAAAAGTTGATTAGCACTTAATAATTGTACTTATTTATATAGTACAGTGTCATACATATTCAGCAAAATATGAACTGTTAAATCAGGCCAGCGTTTCTATATGATTATCATTACTTCATAGTTGGAGACTTTGCGGTCTTCTAGTTTTTCATAAGAATTTATGTTATTGAGTAGTAGAGTCATGCTACTGTGCTATTAAAACACTACTACTTATCACTGCTGTCTAGTTTTGTTTGGGCATTCATAATTTAACCTCTTTCTAACTGCCAATCCTCCACATCGATTATATAGTCTGGCCAACTTACAAAAACATGCACATGTAAAAGGGAACATGAGTTGGCTGAGTTTCTGTGCTTGACATATTTCACTTAAAATAATAAATTTTCATACCATCCATTTTGCTGAAGATAATAGAACATAATTTTTATAGTGGCATAATATTCTAAGAATCCCATATCGTATGATTTTTTTTTCTGGATGTATACCCAGAAGAGGTAGAACTGCATCGTATGGTGATTTTCTCTTGGCTTTTTGAGGAATCTCCATATGGTTATCCACAATGACTGTCCTAATTTTCATTCCCTTCAACCATTATCAGAGTTTCCCTTTCTTCCCATCTTCTCCAGCATTTTCTATTAAAAACAAACAAACAAACAAATACCCATTGTAAATATGGTGAGCCTATCTCTCATTATGGTTTTGACTTGTATTTTCCTGACAGCTAATAAAGTTTTAAAAATAATTTCATTTTAAAAATAGTTTTACTGCCCATTTCAGTTTCTTCTTTGGAAAATTATTTATTTAGACCTGTTTCCTGCTTTTAATTGGATTGTTTGGCTTTTGTTAAGTTCTTTATGGACTCTGAATATTAATCTCTGTCACATGATTAGTTCATAATTTTTTTCCATTCTGTTGATCTTCTGGATTGATGGTTTCATTTCCTTCTTATATAATACTGTTTCTCTCTCTTTTTCTTACTCTCTCTCTCTACTTTTTTCTCTCTCTCTCTCTCTCTCTCTCTCATTCTTTGGTTTTGTTTTCTGTGTTTTGGATGTCCTATCCAAGAAGAAAAATAATTCCCTTGACATTATAGTTCATGAAATGTATTTTTATAGTTTGAAGACTTATATTTAGGTCTTTAATCTTTTATGAGTTTTTTTTTCTCCCTTTAGATGAGAGACAAGGGTTGTTTCAATATTCTCCATGTAATTAATTGAATTACCTTAAGTACTAAAACTCAGATCTGGGTCCATTGTATATCATTAGTCTAGTACACTGCATCTGGTTAATTATTTAACTATGATAGTAATAGCATCTTTTCATTGAGGGTATTATGTCTCTTATGTTCTGTAATCTCCTTAATCTTTATAAAACCTCTGTGAGGTAGATACAATTATTATGCTCATATTTAAGGAAGTAAACACAGGTTAAAAAGGTTAATAGCTCAGCGACTATAAAAGGTCAGATGTTGGGTTGATAGACTCCCCCAATGCGTGCTTATAATCACCAATTAATTGCTCTCCCATGCATTAGCTGTAGTGATGCAGCTCTCCACCTGCCTCTAGAAGTTAAGCAGATGTTATCTGAAAGTTTAGCAGTCAACAATCATAGTCTTGCAACTTCTGGTGTCAGTACTATAGACCAATTGTACTTTATTCATAGCACTGTCTCAGTGGACATTGGTATGGATGTGACGCCCTGGGGATTGGAGACAATCACAGGATTGTGAGAAGCTACTGAATGTGGTGTTTTGTACAGTTCCCATGTAGGAGCTAGGTATGCTCTCACATGCTTGCAATCTCAGCTGTCAGGAAGCTGAGACAGAAGGATTGTGAGTTCAAGACCAGCATGGGTTACATAGAGAGTTTGATAATAAAGAAGAATGAAATTATGTCATGGTCAGGAAAATGGATGGAACTAGAGATTGTATTAAGTGCAACAGGTTGAGAAAGTAAAGTATCTCCAACATTTGTTTAGAGGAGGTTAGCAGAATGAAGGAGGGTAAGAGAGAGGATATGGTGGGGCAGTGAAAGTGATCCAAAATGTTCTTTACATATGTATGAAAATAGAATAGTGAAATATGTTGAAATGAAGGGGGCTAGGGTAGTGTTGGAGGGGACGAGTTTGATTGAGGTACACTATAGGCATGTATAGAAACACCAGATTGCAACTCCTACATACAGCTAATGTAATGCTAATAAATAATGGAGGAAAAGTGCTGGAGGCAAGCTTGATTACATAGTGAGACCTTCTTTTAATAAAAAGAAAATGGAAGGAGTTCCAGGAAGATGGCGGAGGAGAAGCTGGATTCTGAACAAGCTCTCGCATAGAAAGCAGTTTTAGAGTTCCAGTGAACAGTCCTAAGCCAGAGAATCACACCAGGTGTGCCATCACAGGATAGAGAGTTAGGCAACAGAGGGGAAGCCAAGGCAAGGAGACACATCTGAGCGCTTGTCAGCAGCCGCCGCGGCCGCAGCCATACCTGAGCCACAGCGAGCCCGGGACGAAGGAGTCAGATGCAGTGGGCGAGTGGATTCTACTCAACACCAGCAAGAACCGACAAGGAGTGGACATCTTCATCCTGCAATTTGCAGACCAGAGACGACCGAAGAACCAAGACTCGGCGTGAGTAGAAGCCTGATGTCCTCACTCCTTCTCAGGGAGCAGAGGAGGGAAGGCCACCCCTCCCCCCCCAGCCCCAGTGATCTCCATCTTGGATACCGACAAAGCTTGGCGGAGCTGCTAGCTCCAACTCAGGTCTTGGAATAAAACGAGTCATTTAGCAGGTCACAAGAACTTAACTGTGAAGTGACCAACCAGACTCAGCTCCATCCAGGGAAAAGTCACCCAGCTCAGGCGCCAGCCATAGGAGTGGCTTTCCTCACTGGGTAACCAGAGCCAGAGGCTGCCCCTCCCTCTAGCAGCCTC
>NW_012267219.1:24287174-24310535 GCF_000151885.1 Dipodomys ordii | reverse complement strand
AGGAGGCTGCAATGCTTGGTAAGAAATGTACGCATTATCCTGCCCATGTAATTGTAACCCCTCTGTACAGTATGTTCACAAATAAAATAAAATTAAATTAAAAAAAAAGAAAAAAAAATGGGAATCACATCATAGACCCTGCTCTCAAACAGTTTCCCAAGATGAGGGCATGGGAGGGGAGTGAAATGTGTAAGATGTGGTGAATAGTTAAATGGTCATATCTTTCTTAGTTTCAATAATACTTGTTCAGTGTGTATGGTCCACTGAAGACAAAAAAAAAAAAGCTATCTACCAGGAGCAGGCACGTGAAGTGGATCAGTTGTCCAAAATTTGTCGTGGAGTATAAGAAATGGAAGAAAAGTTGGAAAGAAAGCCAAATATAAATAGAAGCATAGACACAGAATGGAGTACCTTGGTTAGAAAGTGATAAGCATATTACAAATGGAATCTGCAAGAGAGAGAAGAAAGCAGAGTTTCGAGCAGGCTGACAGGGTCTGAGAGTATGCATTATTTCTGTTCTTCAAATGTCTCTAGACATTGTTGAGACCAGCTTATTTGCCACTGTCCTTTTCTTTGTGTCACTCTTTAGTCTTTCTGTGTATCTAAAGTGTAAATGGTGTTTCCTTCTCTGGCCTCATATAATTGTTTTATATGTAATCTATGTCACCATTGCCAGCCACTAATTTAGCTTCTAGTTATGTACTTCCACATTCAAAAGTCTTTGCATGAAAATTGCTACATTTCCCACTTAAGGATATGACATTCAATATCAAATAGATATTGTTATCAGTACTGAAGCCATATTGGGTATTTGAACTCAAGGACTTATACTTGCTAGGCTAATGTTCTACTTGAACTATAATCTAGCCCTGAATTTTGCCAGTTACTTGGAGATGGAGTCTAGCAAAGTTTTCTACCCAATATATACTGGAGCCACTATGCTCCAGATCTCAACCTCCTGTGTAGCTGGGATTACAGGCATGAGGCACTGGCACCCTGCTTATACAAGTATTTATTGAGTTTTTTGATGCGGAAGGTGGGGGGGGAAGGTCTAGTCATAGTTACTAAAAATTAGGTGTTTCATAAAAAGCAGGAGATTCAGCATGATTCAGAATTTCTTTTCCTTTGACATAAAAAAGTACCTAGTGGAAATTTTAGGCTTTGTTAAAAATGATAGAAATTGGAACTTTTCAAACAGACACTGAGTGTGGGTGTGAAGTGGGTTTTCAATGGTATTTGATTCATCACATTTATCTTGCTATTATTCTGAGTTATTATTTTTGTCTTTAAAAAGTAGAATATTTGGGATGAGGGAACACTTCCTTTACTTTCAAAATGTTTGCAGTTCCCTGAAAATAGAAATAATGAAGAAGGAAAAAAGTAATAATGCTTTGATTAACCAAGGTATGATTGCTTCGTAATGACAAGGTGAACAAATTTACTTGCCTACACTTGTGTGGGTAGGGGCCATTGAGCCCAGCTTCCGTGGATAAGAATTCCATATGAAAATTCATGTGTAAAGTACCATGGCATGACTTATGTGGCTTATACCTCCTCTCCTCCATCACGGTCCAATCCCATTCTATCACATTGTGATTCAAAACACAGCTTCTTCCTGAGTTCACATTCCAGCTTGGCCACTCACAAGCACACTTCATAGTGTCGCTAAAGGAATGTTAAGTGTCTAAATATGCATCAAAGTGGTGCATTGTAAGTACTAGGTATCTGTTGTTCATAGTAATAATCATTAAAATTAAATAATTAAGCAGTATAGGGCTGTTACTCAGCCCTATAATTTTAATGCTAAGGCTGTCTTTGTAAAACTAATGCTGATTTTTTTTAAGATAAATGTTGTAATATGTTATGCCTTCTACACATATATTACATCTCATTTAGTGCTCACATCAAAGCCTTTTGTGAATTGGGGTCATTACTTTTAATTTTTTTTTCTTGCAGTTAATATTGAATGACTTTCTTACAGTCACCAACAGAATTAGAACCTATGCTCTCCTTGTTGAATATTTTGCCTGATTCCTTTAAAAAAATATTTTTATTGTACAGGTGATGTACAGAGGAGTTACAGTGACCTAAGTCAGGAAATGAGTATGTTTCTTTTTTAACAGTGTTATCACTCCCTCATTTTCTCCCAGTTTTTTTCCTCACAACCCCTGTAACCCCCAAGTTGTCTAGTGAGTATCACTGCTGAGTTAGTTCAACCTTTGTCCCAGCATTTCTATGCTTCCCCTCCCCCCAAATCAGGCAAACTTACATACAAGACAAAAGGTACAGAAATCAAAAAAAAGCAACAGAAGTGAATAAACCAATGAAAAAAGGAAAGAAATTAAAACCCACAAGCAGTACAATTAAAAGAGCCTCATGCTTCCATTTCTTGTTTATTTCAATAAGCATCATTTTGTATGATCGCATGCACCTAGCTATAGAGCCCTTGTGATCCTCTCCTAAGAATATCCTTTGTTCTCACTGTGTGAATGTTTAGAGTCCTGTTTAATTTATCATGTCCAAGTGTAATTATTTGTCTTTTACTATCAATTGGGTTTACATATAGATTTATATTGCCTGGTTATTTCTAATCATGGAGCCAGATCTTAAAATCCAATCAAAATTAGTCTCTAAGTTTTCTATCTCTAATATCTCCACTTTGTACTCTTGGCACTCAAGAAAACCAACTCTTTCTAGAAATATAATATATTTTCATTGGGCTGAAAATATGTTCATTAGTTATTGCTAGAACTCGCATTCTGAAGATGCCCCAAGTTTGGTCTTTTCCTAGAGATTTAAATTAAATACACATTATATTTCCATAATATTCTAAAACTTTCACATACGGCCCTATGTGAGATAAGTCTCATCATTTCCATTTAATAGATAAAATATGAAGCTCATAAAAATGGAACCACTTTCCCAAAGTTTCATAATTAATATACTCCAAAAGATCTCTTTATTTTTGGCCCAGTGCTCTGTTATATGAGAATTCAATCATGAGATACAAAAGCCACATTTTGAGAGTGTAAATCAGAAGTCTTATTAGAAAGCCAGTGACTGCAAGTGACTACAGCCTTGAATACACTTAACACTTAGAAAACTGAACCATGAGAGTAGTAAAGCAAAGAAAGAGCCAAAAACAATCCTAACAAAACAGGTCAACTTCAATTCAGAGCTCAAGTGGGACACCATGGTGACCTGAGGAAAGTCAGGAGACATGAGGCATGCTGTAAAAGGGCAATTGAGATGGTTAGGGCCTACTCAGGCTCATGGTCACAGGGGGCTCTAGAGTCTCTCAAGCTCATAGCACTGAACTGGCAGGTCCAATAACCTATAGTCCAAGTCCCCACCCCTGCCTCTAGGAATTCAGGCATGCCTATCACTTGGGGATGGGACTTTACCTTCATCCACCAAGAAGACAAGATGGTGCCAGGTAGACCCAAATCTCTATCATCCACTATATTGTCATGATGGCACCAATTAGAACCAGTATCCTTATTTCAGTTCTTTTCATTAGAGGTGTTCCTGAGCTAACTACAAATCAAATTGCTTTCCTTATCCTGGGGTGTCTGAGCTGCCCGCAATTCATGGCAACACTAATTACAAAGATGAACTTCGAATTAGTCATTCCCAGGGTCAGTTTAAAGAAGAAAAGGCCATAGTCCCCATTTTGCTGTGCAACTCTGACTGAAGATGACTAGAGCTCTCTCACACATCTGTGAAATCTGCATATGTGTTGTCACGTGACTTTTGAGTTGTTCATGCTTTTGGACAAAGTTTCCCACTCCTTGTAGCATGATGACCCCAGCTTACTTGGGATAAGGTAGAGATGCTGGTAATACACAGCCCTTTCCAACTGGAGGAAGTTCCTAGAAATGGGTCCAAAGACCCCTTTTGAGCCTTCTGCAGAGGGATGGCTTTTCCATATCTGTTTGCACATTCTTTTCCTGCTTGGTAATTAGCACCAGCTGTCTCTGCTTAAAAGGAAGGAATCCCTTTGAAATCCTCCCTCTTCTCCCTAAAATATGCTACTGAAACATGTTAATTAGTAACTGGACTTAGGACAACACAGACATGTGTTTCCTGTGAGTACTGGAGAAGGAAGAGGAGGAGGAATTGGAACATCTGGTTAGTTGCGTATGTGTGTGTATGTTTTTCTAATTTTCAAAATGACATTTCAAATCAGAATCTATCTCTTGTAATGTGATCAGTAGTCAAGAGCTAGGACCCAAATCCTCCATCAACTCATGGTCACTGTTTATTTGTGTTCCTTGCCCAAGTTTGTCAGTATTCCTGCTTGGGAAGGATGGGCTTTTGGTGACCTTTCTGCCAGCCTCCCCTCACCCTTCAGGCAGTATCAGGTAACATGGGGCTCCAGGGACAGACAAATTAACTTCCCTTCCTTTGGGGGCTGTTATCCCCGAGTAAACTGATAGCCAGGAAGGCCTGTCACAACAAGCACACCCTGGAATTTGAGTAGTGGGCACGGAAGCACAATGAACATCATATCAAGTGGACTTAGCTACAAATGGAGATGCTATAGTTTCGGAGCATTTACTGTGATCATATGAAAATCTGTGTTTTCCAAATTCTTAGGAGCAAATTTCCAGTGATTTAAACTTATCGGCATGTACTAGTTGGGATGAGAACTGCTTATGACATGGAATGGAAGCTGGTTGTCTTGATGGATGTTCTTGGAAGGTTATTGACAAAATGGAAGGGAGCTTACAGGATGCTAAAGATCTGTGCCTAGGAGAAGAGTGGGCAGCATCTCTCACCTGCAAGGCCATTCTCTCAGGATAATCTAGTCAAAATCCTACTTCGGCGTTCATACTACCATCTCAGTAGTGCTTCTGGAAACCTCAGAGTCTGTTGATGCTGCACCAAACTGACTGGCTCACAGTTTTAAGTCTTATTGTGGCTATTTGACAGGATGAGATTTGTTCCTATCTTGGCTAGCTAGCTGTTTAAATGAACTGAACAGCAATCACGAGATCTGTCCCATGAATACTAAGAATGGATATTGTTTTTCTTGTTGTTTACCACCAAAACTCATAGAGTTAATGGAAAAAAAATAATCCCCACCCTTAGCAAAACAAGAAAAGAAAACCTTGACAGATACCTGTTACAGTGATCTACACAAGGAGGATTCAGTTTGTCTAGCATCTATCATTTATGGGTTGATAGAACCTTTTATGGTCAGTAAGAGTGACCTACTCTGCAAATCTGAGCACCTGCTCAATTGGCGGTGCTCTGGGAAGTCAATTAATACCTGAGAGTTTTCTGCTGTACCTGAGATTGCAACCAGGTTTGGAGGTGAAGCAAGTCTTATTCCAAGGATGCCCTATCTCTTGTACATTAGGACTGCTTTTCTGATGATGTACCAGGTCTGACCCATTCCCTTGTCATGTTCTTAAAGTCTGGAGATTTCTGAGATCTGGCTAAGTAGTCAAATAAAAACTGGACTTGTGTGTGTGTGTGTGTGTGTGTGTGTGATGTTTCTCCAAGAACTTTGTTCTTTTACTTGAACCAGGCCCTACCACCATCACAGAAATCTTCATTTTTTTTTCTTTTGGCTAGTAGATAGAAGCAAAGGGAAGAAGGGAGAATAAAAATATCTGATGCTCAGGGAACAGAGTGGATTGATGCCTATGATGTGTGTACCTCATGGTAACTTGCTCTTCAGCTAAAGTTCCTGAATAGTCCTCACTGCCTTTTCTATTAGGTTTAAAACACTGGCCAGGTGCTGAAAAACCCTTTTCATTCTTATTATAAAGGTGATACACAGAGGGGTTACAGTTACATGTCAGGCAAAGAAGTACATTTCTTTTTTTTTTCTGGTCATGGGGCCTAGGCACTATCCCTGAGTTTCTTTTTTTGCTCAAAGCTAGCACTCTACCACTTGAGCCACAAGTGCCACTTCTGACTTTTTCTGAGTATTTTATGGGAGATGAATCTCACAGACTTTCCTGCCTGGGCTGGCTTCAAACCACGATCTTCAGATCTTAGACTCCCAAATAGCTAAGATTAGAAGAGTAAGCCACTGGCGCCTGGCTAAAAAGTACATTTCTTTTTGGACAGTGTCACCCCTTCCCTCCCATCCCCACCCACAAGCTGCATAGTTCATTTCAATGCAATGTCTAGTGAGTGCCACTGCTGCATTTGTTTATTGTTTGTCCCTCCATTTTTGTGCCTTCCCATGCACTCCCAAAGAGCAAGTACTTTTCTGAACTCTGCTTCCTTCCTTTTGCTTGACCCTCTAGGCTCATGCTTTACCTGATTTATCACAGTTACCTCACAATGAGTGGGCCCACCTCTAACATTGGCAAGGCTCAAGGCTTGAGTATCAATGGAGGATACACTTTCTTTCTAAATTCTTAATATGCGTACGTGAAGCTCTAGCACATTGTTACATAAAATTTGCTCCATGGTCCAGATTTGTTAAAAAAAACTGCCTGGAAGCTATATCTTAATTTTTAATTCTCAAACAGCAATCTACATCAAAATGTCACAGCCTGGGAGAATGTTTCTAGCATCCCACCCACTGGTTTTCTTTTGTAACAGTTCACTTGTCCCCTATTACAGATACTTAAACTATACAACCAGACCCCATCCACACCTTCTGCATTGGCCATTCCTTACCAGAGAACACAATGGCTTAGTTCACCCTTAGAGAATCAATGCTCATAGTAGGTTCAGCAACAGGGCCTAGGGCAACTGAAGTGAGTATTTCCAGAGTTTTAGCAAGGTCTACAGTGCAAAGTGTGGGGGTGGCTTCTAAACGGATCTGGTCTCTTGGCTCTATAGACTCCATAACCATAGGCAGAGCTCTGGTGAGGAGGCCAAAAGCAGAGACCTTCCTGCCAGGTTTAAGGGTGATATTCTTCCTTCCTCCCATGTTGTCTAATTTACTCACATCTGTCTCTCAAGTAGCATTGCATAATTGATTTCCTTCTTTCTGGAAGTCTTAATTCTTTCAGGAAAAGCTACATGTGTGACTTTGCCTCCCTGTATCTCAGCACTGTTATCAGCTGAGTGTATGTAGAATTTTAGAACAATAACATCTATAAAAAGAAAAGTTGCTGGGTACCAGTCAGTGGCTTATCCCTGTAATCCTAGCTACTCAGGAGGATCACAGTTTGAATATAGTCAGAACAGGGAAGTCCATGAGACTCTTATTTTCAATTAATCACCAACAAGCTGGAAGTTGTGGCTCAAGTGGTAAGCACTAGCTTTGAGCAAAAAAAAAACACATGTCCTGACCCTGGGTTCAAACCCCAGGACCGGCTCAAAAAAAAAAAAAAAGAGAAATGTTAATGATTGTACCTATTATTATATATTCACAGCACTCTATTTTTAATCCTATAGAAATGGCTTACCCTGTTTTTTAAATTACATGTTTTCTTACATGTCTCTTCAAGTAGACAATATACTTAAAAGGACCAAAAAATAATTTTATATACTACACAAAATGCAGTCCATGTATATGTTATGTAGTAGGTGCTCAATACATTATTTGGAATAGATGTACTACTGCCTCTAGGGAGAAAGAATTTACCACTGGAATTGTTGGTGCTGTAACCTATGACTACTTATAAGAAAGATCTCAGGGCCAGGCACTTGTGGCTCAGGCTATATTCTTAGCTAATCAGGAGGCTAAGATCTGAGGACCAAGGTTCAAGGCCTTGGGACCCTTATCTTCAATTAACCACCTAAGAACCAGAAGTAGAGCTGTGACTCTAGTGATAGAGCACTAGCCTTGAGCAAAAAAGCTCAAGGACAAGACCCAGACCTATAGTTCAAACCCCATGTCCAAAAAGAAAGAAAGAAAAAAAAGAAAAGGAAGAAAAGAAGGAAGGAAGCAAGCAAGGAAGGAAGGAAGGAAGGAAGGAAGGAAGGAAGGAAGGAAGGAAGGGAGGAAGCTGGATGGAAGGAAAGAAAGTGCTTCTCAAACCTTTCTAACTTGAGACCCTTAGTAAGACTTGATGGAAATGGTAGAATAAAACTAGAAGCATGCCACAGGGTGGCAGAGAACAAATGTTCAAGTGAAATTACAAGGATTCTGATATATTTGCATAAGACACTAGCTGTGTGTCCTGGCAAAGAGTTCGGATCCAAAACATTCCATTATGTAATATTGTATTTGTCTGCATATGAGCCAAAGGATTTGTCAAATGTTCTTCCAAGGGCTTTAAGACCACATGTTTCTCAGCATCCATGATTTGGGCCATATGTGCACTGTTTTCCTTAATTGGACCTGTTTATTCTGATGACTTGCAGATAAGCAGAGCTCAGAAAATATTGTCAGGACAGAAAGACTTTAATGATGTTTGCTTGATTACAATTATGAAATAACTCCATAGAGTTTTCCCTATCATTTACTCAAGTGGTTGCTAAGTAATTTTCAACTCAGTTCTATAATTAAAATGAATGGGTCTAGTCTGCTAGTTCATCATTCATTCATTCATTCATTCATTTGAGCTAGTTTTGAGCTGTGACTGGATATAGCAAATACTATTAAGTGAATCAAAAGAAGAAAACTAAAGGAAAATAGAAAAAAAAAAAACTTCTGAAATGAATTTGCTTTTCCCTTCTTTTAACATTTTGCAATCTTGGTCAGCTTTACATGCAATGAAAGAATATTTTTTGAATTTATTAGGCTTAATTAAAATAAAACAATATCTAAAGATAATATCACATTATCATTTTCTTCTCAAATGATTACATCTATAATAAAAGAATCTTAGTTTAGCTAACCCTTATACAGATTGGGCTTAATATTTTAGGTACATTAACTCCTTGAATGCTCAATGTGACAGTATCAAGTAGAGAATATTATTGTACTTACTGTACAAATGAGAAAATGAAGTCATAGGAGATTAGCAATTTATTTTGTCGTTTGGTACTAGAGATAATGGCTAAGCAGGTGAAATACCACTGACATGAATGCACAGCCCAGAATTAGGGATGTCAGACTAATGTATAAATAAGGGACAGGAATTACTTTCAAACTCAGTCTCTCTGTTTTTCTAGTTTTGTCACTTTGTAATTGTGCCCATTGGGATATATAAAATTTTATAGTCATTGTCCAACTAGAGAGGTCTTATTTAGGTAGATTTTAAGAGAAGGGAATTTTCAGGAATAATATTATAAACCTGTTAAATGGAAAGACTTGAAAAAAATTATATTAAGCCAGGCCCAAAGAAACATAGATCCCATGGTTTCCCTTATTTGCAATAACTAGTATATGTCTGAGACAAGCATAACTGGTCAGATAAGTTGATGTTAGGCAAAATGAACCCCAAGATAAAGATTCAAATGGTTTTTCTTTCTTGCTATTGTTTCTAATATATTAAAAGGTGATTGTTTTGTTGCTTTGTATGTCCCTCCCCCATGGTATAACCCCTGTTTTCACTGTATTTGATGTTGGTATAATTTGGGGAGGGGAAGGGAAAAAACAAATTGTTTAAATAGGGATACAGGTGGACCCATTGCAACAATGAGATGTACAAGACGTTATGTCGAAAAACGAACTTTACAACTTTGGCGTGGAGGAGGGTGGCTGGGGGTGGGTGGGGGGGCGGGGAGGAGGGGAATTAACTAATTAAAAAAAACCTCTAGTACTTGTTTTCTGTTACTTGAATAATTTAATTTTTCACTTCTTTGCAATTCCCTCTTACTTTGAAGGTCTAAGACAGGATGTGACAGGGAACTAATGTGTCATCTATTCATGAGCTTTTTCACTGATGGAATTACGCATCAACATATCTCTCCATTACTTGCATTTTGTCCCTTCTAGAAGTTGGAACTGAGCTCTTAAAATGTGGATTTTTCCAAATGAAATGCAGTTGATGAAAGTTGAATGAAGTATTGAGTGAGGTGTACTCTAGGTCATTGGAATCTAGAGGAGTCTCATTTCCATGGCAACAGATCAAAGTGTTAACTTTGCAGGGGCTGATGGGACTACGGGATTTTGAGTTTCTATTTGCCCTGCATTATTCCTATCCTTGGATGCCTTACTTCATCTTGCCTCTGCAGTGATTACTAGTTATTACAGGAGGGGAAAAAAGGAGTTTAGCATCCAGTGGAATTTACTAGAACTTGATAGAAAGAAACTAATGTTTCCATGAATTCACTTGATCCTTTCAAAAGGTGCCTCACCAATGGCTTGAAGAAGCTTTATTTCTGTTGTACATTATAATTACCCTCTGGACTGGAAGACATTACTTCTTCTGGACTGGAAGGATTACTTCTTCTCCTTTTATCATTTGCACCTCTTGTTTACATTACAGAGGAAAGGGAGTGGACATACCATGGAAGAAAAGAAAGGGAAAGAACAAAAGTGCTGTTGTCAGCTACCATGATGATGTTGAGATAGCTCTGAAACAGAGCCACATTTTATGTTTCTCAAGTTCTGCAAAATCAGATATGTTCAGTCTGTTGTTTTCTTTGAGGAATATAGCAATTTAGTGGTATTTGAAAAGGCAAGGTGTGTCTGTATAAATGGTAGAGGTATAAATATTATTTCTCGGGTTGGTTACCTATAAAAGGAAATGACTGTTATAAAAGAGAAGGCTTACTTAGGTTAACATGTGCCAGGAGCTGTTCTAAATGCTGTACCTTGACCTACCTTTACTATGATATTTACAGCTTTAACAGTAGACACACAGAGTCATAAAATAATTTCTCCCAGAGCTTCAAAACTATAAACTTTTACAGGCAGTTTCCTACTCCACATGGGTTGATATCAGACTTGGGGCGTGAACTACATTTCTCAAGTTTAATATTTTCAAGTGTGATACTTAAACATATCTGAGTCATTGATTCCTGTTCTCATCTACTAGATCTACTAGTATCATTTACTCATTCAAGCTCATTTCAACACATTCACACAGCTTTTTAATGTATTTATTCCTTATGTGTGTGTGCCTGTTAAAGAAAATTAGAATCATTTTTAGCAGAAATTTTAAATCTCAATATAACTATAGAGAGCTTGGAATATCACAAGAACTAGTTGTATGCAATATTGGCTTCTTCTCATTTGTTAATTTTTTTGTGGAAGAGAAAATCTTTGGACACACTATTCTTTGATCATCCTTTTCCTCTAAATTTCCTTTTAGCATTTCTTCAAGGCTTCTACTGTAAACTCAAGTATGTGTGGTTAAATATGTCTAAATATTTAGTGATGATGCAATGACTATTTCCAGCCATGGGTGTTCATCCTAATATAATGTTTGAAAAGATAATACTTTTGAGTTGAGTTTGGTTCAGGGTTCAGATATAAGCTGTTTGCTCCCATTTAGAGTTCATTTTCAGGTTGCAGTGCATGTACAATATTTGCTAAATTTTTGGCGGTTATAAAACCATACACAGGGACTTGATACGATGTAGCCCCAAAGTAATCAAATCTTCATGAAAGAATTTTACCAACATAGTCATACTGTATATTACAATGCCAGAGGTCATAATACAATCAATGACTATCTATTAGGTCTTCGCTTCAATGACACTGAATTTAATTACTACCATCCTTTACAATTTGATGATGATGATGAACAAAGTGAAATACCATGTCAGCCCTGTAAGTTGCACGTTATTCCAGTATTCAATAAAGCTATTCAGAGCAGGGGTGGAGGTGGAAGATGGGGAGCATAAACAATTTAGCATTTTATTAAGATTGACATGACTAACAATTCCAAGTCCAGCACCCAAATGCTCAGTGATTGACAGTGTTTCTCTACCCTCTAGTGGTCAACATAAGAATCTTCAAGGACAATTTTCTGGGAGTCCTGAAGTCTGGACAGCATCTGTTAATCTGTTAGGCCTTGAATCTGAAGGACAATACGAAGGTGGGGGGTGCTGGGGAGGGGGTTTAGTTAAAGCCAGGGCTCTAGATGCTAGCTGATTTTGCAGAGATGGCCAGGGAGTGTGATGAGGGGTGATTAGAAGCTTTTCCTTTAGACTGTATGGCTCCCCAATATTGGAGTTTGCAGTATGTTGAATACAAGTCCTCTATCAAGGTTCTTACCAAGGACATTAATCACATTTTGGACCAAATAATTCTGTTGCGGGCGTGCACGTCTCTATATCATAACATGCTTAACAGTGTCTCTGGTATGTACCTAACAGATGTCAGTGACGTTGCTTAATTGTGTTAATTTTTCTAACATTACCAAAGAGTCCTTTTAGGAGGAAAAGAATTCCCTTGTGAAGAGCCTTGCACTGGTCTCACCCACCCGAGTCCCATTTCACTTCAGTTTGTTTTTCAGACAATATTTTGCACTTTTACTTTGTCCATCATCACACTGTGATTCTCCTATTGCCACCTACCTGAGTAGCTGGGATCATAGGTAGACAGCATCATGTCCAACTTAGGTGTTCTGAGATAGGGACTTGATAACTTTTTGGTCCTAGCTGGCCTTTAATGTTGAGCTTCCTAGCTCTGCCCCCTGGCCTACCTGAGATTACAAGAATGTGTCACCACAGGGCTGGCCCCTGGCCTTGCTCTTCATGATGCCAATTAGTTGGAAACATTTGCCAAAACAAGTGTTTCATTTTATTCTCAGCACCAACCAGGCCCTGTATTATTTATTTAAATCCATAAAAGAAACTGAGAAGTAAATCCTATAGTCTTATCATCCCAATCTTACAAGTGAAGAAACTAAGATTTTTTTTGAGAAATTTCATGAATTTATATAAACAAATGGCAGAGGCAGCACTGAACTTCAAGTGGTCTGTCTCTAAAGTCTGCATTTGAAAATACTCTACTACAAGAGTTCTGTCCCTTATTAATCTCCCAAATGGAGGATTACTGAGTGCCAATTAAGACTACTCCACCAATGGTAACAGATGCAGTTTTCTGAATGGACAAACAGAAAGCAAAGAGAGCATACTAACATTGTTTGAGGAAGACTAATTCATTTGTTCATTCACTTACCATGTGCCTCCTGTCTATACAGACACAGAAATGTATACAACAAAGCTTTTGCTCTCTGAAGCTTACCTACATTGTTGTAAGAAATTAGCAAATGAGTAAAGTTTGATGTGATATTTAGTACAGGAGCATGTTACAGAGAAAATAAAAGGGTGAAGAGGGCACAGGACAGAGCTGACTGTTGCTATTTGATATGGGATGGTTGGAAAGGGCTTTCTATAGATGACATATGAACAGACAAGGAAGGAATGAAGGGGTGATGAGGTGGGAAGTATGCCTCATTATTGGAATGGTAGGTGCAAAGGTAGGAGCATACTTGAAGTAGAAGCAAGTTTCTATGGCTAGCAAGGGAAAGCAAAGAAACTGTGGAACTGGAGTGAATGAAAGGGAATATAGTAGGAGATGAGAAACAGAAGAGGCTGGTCAGGGAGCCAGATTCCATAAAGCCCATTAAGCCTTTGAAAGGATGTCAGCGTTTTACTGTGAATGAGGTGAAAATACACTGGTAAAAGGAAGTGCTATGATCTGACTCAATCTTTCAAAGGATCATGCTGATCTTTTCCTGTTTGAGAAACCATTTAGCATAATGGCTGAGCCCATGATTTCTGGTATCAGTGCGGCCAAATTTTAAATGGTATCTTTTAAGATCTCACTTCCTGTGGACTTCGGAACAAATAATTGAATTCACCTGGGTTTCTTGATCATCCGAAGAAAAGATGTGGCCGTCTCCTTTTGAAGTGCCATCTGATGGGACGTGTATCATTATTTTATGTACCAGTGAGAATAAATAAACATAGCACTTCTCATGACGCACCAGCTGGTCAAACCAAGCTCTCTTTAAGTTTGGAAATGTCATGAATCTATTCCAGGGGATTTAATTATTTGTCGTGTCTTCTTTTGAATGCTTTACCATGTAACAAGCAATTATTTTGCATAACTCTCAGTGACAAACGGAAGTACAAATCCATCTACTGGTAGCTACATGTCTTCAGGTCTCAAAATAAGTTCGGTTGTTGATTTGTGAGGACAGATGGAATTTTGTTTCTTTAATGAATTTATTAATACCAAATTTTTACCTGCCTTGTTGCTTACTTTTTGTGCTTATGAGATAACTTTATTCATTCACAGTGAAGACTTTTAAGTAGCAATTACATCAGACACTTTGCCAATGATGTACATAAGTCAATAGAACTGACACCAAGATGAGTTTATACATTCATAGACAATGACAGATTTATATCATGTATGCCCTTTGGCTTACGAGGATTGCAAGGTGATGTGGATTCTGTGTACATGTGTAGATTCTGGTGTGTGTGGGCACATGCATGCGTGTGTCAGAACCGATGGTATCTGTGGTTGTCCTTGTACTCTAGGACACAAATAACAGGGGAAATAACTCCAACACATAACTGATAGTTATTACTCCCATCACTTTGAAACCTTTGTTTTACATGACCCCCATCTCTTCCTAAAAGATACCATGAACTAATTTCCTCTGTTCTTCTTTAGCTCTAACATTCTGATTGGAATTACTCAGGGGACTTCTTCTTCTGTACTTTGTATTCCCAGAAGGAAATGAAATTGCAAGTCTCTAAACTCCCTGAGCATTACCTTTTCTCAAGTCATTAATCAATAGTTCATAGCAAGAAGGAAAAAAAATTGCCCTAAGTCTCTGTGGATCCTTTGTACGGCATAATAGAATACTCTTATTTTTTATCCCCAAGAGTAGCATTTAATTCAAGGCCGACATCTGCCTGGTGATTTTTTAATCCCTTGATGACTTGAAAAGCTGAGAGAATAGCATCGCTTTTCATCTTCTTTGTTTATTTGTTAGCCTATTCTTTAGAAGTGTTGGTTGTTCCCTCCAGTGCTTACTGATAAGGCATCTTGCTAGGCAGGCACTCAGCTGTGGAGCCACGCCTCTAAATCTTTTTTCATTGGTTATTTTTGATTTGGACCTTGCTTCTTGCCTAGAAAGTACCTAGACTGTGATCTTTCACTTCCCACTGTAACTTCGATAACAGGCACATGACACCATGCCTGACTTCTTCCATTGGGATGGAATCTTGTAGACATTGCTGGCTGGGTTGGACTGCAACCATGAGTTTGATCTTCTAGATCAATCTCAGCCTCCTAAGTAGCTGGGATTACAGGCATGGATCATGGTGCCAAGCAATTGATTGAGAACAAAGTTCTGCTGTGTTTTCCCAGGCCAGCTTTGAACAACGCTCTTTCGAAACTTAGCTTCTCAACTAGCTAAGATGACAAGCTCAAACCTCCAGTGCTCAGCTTGATTCTTTTTTTTTTTTTATTGTGAAAATACCATACAGAGCATTTTTTTGAGACAGGCTCTCTCTATGTATCCTGGGCTTACCTTGAACTCTTTGGATCCTCTTGCCTGAGCCCTCTGGAGTGCTGGGATTACAACATGCACCATCACATCCCTTTGATAATGATTTGTTCCCTCTGTCTTTTTCCATCTTTCTGAGATGATGGGCTGCTCTGTGAAACTAAACAAGAATGAAAATGTGTGGTATGGGGAGCCCACAGATCCCAGGAAGGCCTAGGACATTGCTTATTCTTTCTCCTCATTATGAGTAAAGTGGCAGCCTCCTGGGTGCTTTGCTGCCCGTGCTGGAGCCTCTGACCAGGCAAACACGTGGTCAGTTTCTATCGTAACAAATCTTCAGATGAAACTGCTGCTGGTTTTCTTTCTTTCTTTCTTTTTTTGGTGATCTGTGTGGAGGTATAGACTGTACGCATGGAATCTGTAAAGGGGGACAGTACTCATTTGTGAGATGGAAGGGATGGCATGAAAGAACTGTATACTGCTGATAAACTCACTCAATCCGGATCCCTCTGCCCCCGTCTGAACGTAGTATAGTTTACAGTTGGGTCTTTGAAACATTGCTGCTCTCGATTTAAGATAAGCTATCTAAGCTGCACCTTCTTGATTATTAAAGCTACTCTGAGTAGTTTAACTTAGTGGTTGCAGGCACTATGATTGGAATTCGTAGAAAAGTTCGTGCCTCAAAGGTCACGTGAAGTCTAACTGATTTCTCCTGAAGTTTTGAAATGACCTGTTGGCTCATCAACGTTTTTGTACCGCTCCCAGCTGACTTGCACCATTTGTAGTGGTGTTGTTAGAATATTACTATATCTTTCTTTGTTTGTTCTTCAAGTTCATATGAAAATACAACTTAAGAAAATTTAACAGACCATTCTCATTGTAAATATAAAGAGTCTAAATGTCAAGAGTCTTGCTTTATCTTAATTTTTTTTTCAGAATTGAAAAACACAAAATTTGTGGGTCTTTTCCTGCCTTGCCTGCTTGCCTTCCCTTCCCTCCCTTCCCTTTTTTTGTGACAGGAATTTCCAAAGCAGCCCAGACTGGTCTCCAACAGGAGTAGAGACCAACAGGTGACTGGTGAGTCTCAGCTTACCCATGTCTTTCCTGGTTTTAGCATGGCAACGTTCCACATTCTAGGAAGATAATTATCTCTAACAAAATATATTTTTCTAACCCTTTATTGTAGTCTCAGTCATGTGACATTTGGCCAATAGAATGAAGTAGAAATCATCGTGTTCTTATCAGCTTATCCAGCCTTATCATTTTGATTCTATGTTCAATATACATGTCTCATGTTTTGCTCTGTGAAGGCTTCTACTTGGAAATAAACGGGCTCATTGTCTGACCCACTTCCACTGAAAATCAGTCAAAGCTTTCTGAAATTTCTACTCAGAAACTCCTGTCTCTTGTGGTTGCCATAAACCAGTTACTTCCTTTGGATCCATTAAATTGTTCTAGGCAGCACCAGGAGTGGTTATCATTTATGTTTTACGTCAGACACACATTCTTCAGATGATTCACAGGTTTTTTTTTTTTTTTTACTGTGAGAGCACCTTTCTCAGAAGCTTCCTTTTCTAGGAACTTGATATGCTTGCAAATCTTCTACTTAAAAAAAAATACATTCCTTCCTGCACCACTTCTGTTAGGAACATTTAGTGAATCCCTGTCAACAGCAGCAGCAGGAAGTTCACTTCCGTGGGAGGTCTGGCCAGCCCCAGGACACCTGTTGTCCTCATGGAGAATATGAGATGCGAAACATGTGTTGCCCTCCCTTCAGGCTACCAGGTGGAAGGCTCAGCTGCCTCTCAGACCCTGGTTCTTCATGACTTTCTCCAGGGGCCAGAGGTGCCCTCTCCTCCTGCTTTTCATCTTTCACATCATTCACATTGTGTGAGGATTTAGCTATGGGGCCCTGGGACAGCATTCTTATTCCGTAGCCATTTGTTGTCAATCCATTCAACATGTGTTTGTCAAGTGTCTGCTATGTACCTGGCATTTCACTGGATGCTGAGGATTTAAGAATGAATGCAGTGTGGATCCTACCCTTGGGAAATCAAGTTTAGTTAAGATAGGATAATCCTGTACATTAGTTCTTTTTAATGGGAAGTGACAGAAAGCAAATTCATACTGATTAAACATCAACTGTACACTGGAAAAGTCCAAAGATAGTCAGGGGTCCAATAAGAGAAAGATTCAACAAAATGTATAAACACACACACACACACACACACACACACACACACACACACACTCACACAGAAAGCCATTAGAATGATAGGACTACAGGTCACTATCATAGATGTCAGGAGGGGAAAGGGAGGAGCTTACTTAGTGGCCTTGTGGAGAGGAAGGCACTCACATTTGCACACTGCCTTTGGGGGAGATGGAACAAGTAAAACTATTCTTCAGTGTTTTATGGTTTAACTTAAACATTCACATCAAGTTTTCGTTTATCTCCATACTGTATGTAGTTCACTAGTATTGAAAGCGATAGGAAAGCTTATTAGGAAAGGAACATACTTTCAATGGACTGAAAGTGGTTTTCTCTAGGATGAAAATGACAATTATTTTCACCCCAGCACAAGCTTTTTTTTTGTCCATCCTGGAGCTTGAACTCTGGGCCTGGGCGCTGTCCCTCAGCTTTTCAGCTCAAGGCCAGTGCTCTACACTTGAGCCACAGCACCACTTCTGGTTTTCTGGTGGTTAAATGGAGATAAGAGTCTCACGGACTTTCTTTCTGGGGCTGGATTTGAAATATGATCCTCAGATCTCAGCCTCCTTGGTAGCTAGGATTACAGGTATAACTGGCCCAGCAAAAGCTTTTATTGAAGTGACAGTGGCTTGGAGCATCACGTACCTTCCCAGGACCAGCCTAAGGAACACAAGCACTGTCCTAAGAGTTGGGGAAGGTTAGTGAATTACATTTCCCTTCTAGGCCCTAGTTTACCATCTAGGTACTTAGCTGTTTCGGAAATATTCACTGACCCACCTTAGTGCATTATTTATTTATTTATTTATTTATTTGGTCCGGTCGTGGGGCCTGAACTCTGGGCCTGAGCACTGTCTCTCAGCTCTTCAGCTCAAGGCTAGCGCTCTACCACTTGAGCCACAGCGCCACTCCAGTTTTTTTCTTTTTGCTTATGTGGTGCTGAGGAATTGAACCCAGGGCCTCATACATGCAAGGCAAGTGCTCTACCACTGAGCCACCTTCCCAGCCCCAATTAGTGCATTATTTATTAAGGGAATTTTTTCTTTTATTTTTATGGATCTTTTCCTACATTCCCAATTTCTGAGTACAGCACAGAGACTAAGAAAATGTCCTAGGCTGATTATGTGGTGCTCCAATATCCCTTGAATCTCATGCCTGCTTTTACTTTAAAGTGTCCAGGCCAAGTCAGGTGCTGGTGGCTCATGCCTGTAATCCTGGCTAATCAGAAGATCTGAGGATCTCAGGTCAAAGCCAGCTTAGGCAGGAAACTCTATGAGACTTCTATCTCCAATTAACTACCAGAAAACCAGAGGTGGAACTGTGGTTCAGTGGTTGTGTGCTAACCTTGAGCAAAGCCCTGGAGTTCAAGCCCCACAACTAACCTAAAAAAGCCCAGGCCAGGCATAGAGATTACATGTTCAAAATTTTTCATAGTAAAACTCTAAACAATTAACATTTATTTATTTATTTATTTTTGTTGGTCATGGGGCTTGAACTCTGGGCTTGGGCCCTGTCCCTGAGCTCTTCAGTTCAAGGCGAGCGTTGTACTGTTTGAGCCATAGGACCACTTCCTATTGGAGATACGAGTCTCATGGACTTTACTGCCGTGATCCTCAGATCTCATCCTGCTGAGTAGCTAAGATTACAGGCATGAGCCACCAGCGCCCAGCTTTTAACCTTTAATTTTTAAGCACCCAGGCAAGTGAGGAGTCAGAACATAGCTACAGAACCTAGAAGCTATGTTGGGCTTTCAAATAAAGAAAAGTTTATTTATATGTACAAAATAATGCATTCATTTACAAAGAGTAGAAAATTACTCAAAGATATTTAATGAAGAGGCTGAGGTAAGACTTATAAGTTACCCTTTCAAATAGATGAATGAATCATCTCTTTTCTTTGGAAGTCTTTTCCTTTTAGGTGAGGGTTCATATATTTGCTCTTCTGCGTATAAGCTCTTTTATGCTTTCTTTGAAAAAAGAAGTGTACATGCCAGCATAGTTGTCAAGAAGTCTAACTTCATGGAAAACATCTATGAGGTACAAACAGAAAAGAATAGGTAAAAGCACTTTCACGTAGCCCAATTTCTAGAAATGTTCACAATTACAGCTTGCCATTTTGATGTGAAGTGATAATCTTTTCTGAAAAAAATGAAGCTGCTTTTAATAAATTCAGAAAATTCTCTAATGTGAAACAGAAAAAGTTCCTCTACTTTCTCCTTCTCATCATAATCTCATGTTTTTCCCTAGCACTTTCTACCATATAGAGAGTATAATAAGAAGCACATGCTCTTATTATGACATCTGATACCTCTGTTGTGAAGGCTTTAGAACTGGATACTCATAGCAATATTTTAATAGTCAATATTCAGATTATTAACATCAGTATTCTAAAACTTAAAATGTAGAGTCAAAATTTTCTTTCTCTCCCTTTCTCTTTCTTTCCTTCCCTCCCTCCCCTTTTGCCAGTCCTTGGGCTTGAACTCAGGGCCTGGACACTGTTCCTGAGCTCCTTTTGCTCAAGGCTAGCATTCTATCAGTTGAGCCACAGTGCTACTTCCAGCTTTTTCAGTTTATGTGGTACTGAGGAATCAAACCCAGGGCCTTATGCATGTCCAGCAAGCACTCTACTACTAAGCCACATTCTCAGCCCAAGATAAAAATTTTTGCACACAGAGGCTAACAAGTTAAAATGCCTTACTTATCCCTCTCTCTCCCCTAACTACCTACCAGAATAGTAAACACATTTCTCTTAGAAATGGTGTCTTAGAGTCATTATTAAATATCTCTTTAGCCCTGAACTCTACCATGCTCCAAAGCTGACATGAATATCATTGAAGCTACAAAACAAACAAACAAACAAAAACAACATCAACAAAACCAGAAAGATGCCTTTAAAAATACTCATTGCTAGCTGTTTCAGTACATCTACAGTAGAGTAGAAATCAGTATTTTATAAATTCCTCTCAACATGAACCCTCCAGCCCCACCCCCCAACCCCTCTCCCCCGTGGTTCTGCTAAATAACCAGGTTTGAAAACCCATGCCTTGGGAGAGGGGTCGTATAATCCAATTATCTTTTAGCAGTCAGAAGGGAAGAGGTGAAGGTAGATTTGATGGATTGTGTGAAACCTAGATTTCCCAGAGAGGCTCTTCCTGGAAGACATCTTAAAACATTTATTTCAATGTAATTATGTCCCAGGAGTGTTTAGACTGTTATTCTAAAGCCATGGCAAAGACTTAATAAACTTTGCAGGTCATTTCCAACCACTGAAGTTTGTAAAACTGTGAAGCGTTCTGCAAAGGTTGCAATGGTCTTTAGAAAAAAAAATCCCTTTAGGAGAGTACATTTACTTCACACCCATTAGGCAAAGCAATCATGACATGTTCATACTCCTGAGCACATTTTGTTCTTGACAGAAAATGAGACATTTAGCTTATTGTGGACACATGGAGACACTAGAATTTCATTATGAAATTAACAAATTCCATTGGTTAAAAAACACCTATATTATATAAAGTGTGAAACTGATATTAATTTCCTTTATTTTGCAGATGATTTGCTTTGTAATGAATATATAACAATTCTTCCAAGTTTTTATACAAGAAATAAGTTTTATTTGAAAGCATACTTTATTCAAATATGATCTTAGTTTCCTTGTTTTCAATCTCTTCATGTTAATTTTAAAATAAAAACACATTTTACATAAAGATGAAATGCTTACTATAGTAAACAGAGCACTGTGGCTCATGTTTTAAGCATTTATAACCTCTAGCTAGAGGAAAACTGTTTTTTTTTCTGTATAGCATTCTGTTCTATGAGAGGATCTGCTCTTGTCCACAAGTGATCCAAGACTCCACTCTGTCCACTCATATGACTTTAATTTGGCCAATTATAACAACTAATCCTTCCCTGAGCAGTGATTGGAAGAGGAGTGAGTATGTGTCCTAAAAAAGGCAATCAGATGCCAAGTGAGAGAATCACTCTTCTTGCTAAATTTCTCAATAGGAAGAAAGGGTTAGATACATTCTGGATCTGATTGTATTGGCTTGGAGTTCTCGTTAATGGAATTTGCAGGCAAAATTGTGTTATATTCCAGACTAAAAATCCTGGTTAATATAAGTATTTTATTTAGTTTCCAAAGGGGCTGATTAAAACCTAGAATGGTTAAGTGGCTTGACATAGTAAGTAAATGAGACTTGAATTCAAGTTCTAACATGACATCCCATATTCTTTATACTGTGATGAGATTCTTCAGCATCTACTGAAGAGGTCTGGCCCTTAGGAAAAGAGTAAAATGTGAGAAATAGGCCAAACATGGCTATCTGAGAATGGTACCAAACCAAAAGTGTAAATTATAAGCATCTAAGTCAAGCATAAAAGAGAAAATGAGTTTACTACATACCTAGAATTTTTACTTTGCAATATCCAAAGGCAAGTACATTTCGATCAATTGTCCTACCATAGTTTTCTCTATAGACTAGCAGAGATATCTCGTTACAAGTGGAAGTTTTGAATGGCAGGATCTTATAACTTGTACTAAAAGATAGTGGTACAGTAGTTTTAAGGACTGGAATCTATAGATGTAGTATCTTTCAATCAAACAAAGTAAAGTTTCTTAATCATCTAGTAATAGAGCAGTCCCTTCATGGTACTTATTTTGTCCCTCTGTTCCTAATCTACTCATGTCCTTTTCTATACTCTGAGAAGGGACTCCTGTCACTTACGATGGAATGCTTTGTAACTAGAGAAAAGCTGAAGAATGTGATGTTTAAATTTGTGTATTTACGGAAGTACTAAAAGAAATAGAATATAATACAAAGGAAAAGCAATTGCTTAACAGGCCTGAATACACATGTTCTAACTAATGTTTAGACTTTGTTTTTCTCCAGTGGTAAATGTGTTTAAAGGTTTTTCAGATGAGCTAGGTATCATGGTAACAATCTCAGACATGGAAGGCTCAGGCAAGAGAGTCAGAGGTTAAAACCAGCCGGGCCTGGTCGTGAAATCCATGCTATATAGAGTTACATGGTAATACTGTCTCAATAAATGAAGGTAAACATAAAAACAAATTAGGATGTAATAGTTGATGTGCAGAATCACAACATTTATGTAAGCCATGAATGTAGGAGAAAAATGAATGCTGTGATTGTGGGCACTAAAAGTTGATTCATCCTTGTAGCAATACGGTCACCCAAACTTTGCCTTCTGCCTCCATCCTGAGAGAAGTGCTTTCCTGAATTTATTCATAACATATGCATTTTATATATTATGTGGCTTTTCTTGCTTTTGAGCATTATCATATTTACATCACCCTAGTTATTTTAGGCCATATTTAGCTTCTAAAATATCCCCATATGTTTCCCATAGCTGTAATTCATTAACTTTCAGACATGATAATCAAATGTCAAGTGAAGTCAGGCCCAGAGAGATAAAGATCGCATGTGTTCCCTCATATGTGGAAGCTAGATTTAGCTTATAAATTTATTTATTTATTTATTTTTGTTTAGAAAAGAACTTTATTGCACCACCAAGTCAATCAGACGCAAGTTTGCAGTTCACAGGCATTTTTAATTCACCCTCGAGTCACAAAGGAAACAACACACTGCAATCAAGAGTTTTCATCAAATAGGCTGAATCTGCATGGTGATCTGAGGAAACCTACTCCTGTCAGATGGAGGCAGGGTCTGAGCTCAGTTCGGCTGTGAACAATGGACGTGTAAGTGGTCGGGAAGCATCGTGAGGACAACCTCAGCTGCCAGTATCCTGCTGCCAAGGAGCACATGGGCAAGGACTGCAGACAGACTTGACAGGAAACAAACCTGAAGAGATCTAAAGCTAAAAGAAAAGAGCTGGACAGAAATTCAGC
>NW_012267219.1:24279674-24282174 GCF_000151885.1 Dipodomys ordii | reverse complement strand
GGTGCTGTCTCTGAGCCTCTTTGTGCTCGAGGCTAGTGCTCTACCCCTTGAGCCACAGCACCACTTCTGGTGTTAATTGGAGATAAGTCTCTTGGGGATTTTCCTGCTCAGGCTGGCTTCCAACTGTGATCTTCAGATCACAGTCTCCTGAATAGCTAGTATTACAGGTCTGAAGCAGCAGCTCCCAGTCCTTCAGAATTTCTTATTGAGAGAACTGAGGCTTTGGGTGGGATGAGCGGAGACTCTGTGATAGCTGAAGCTAGTGTGCCACCTGGTGGCCATAGAGCTCCAGGCATCTAATGGGGGAGAATGACAAATCCTCACCAGTAACCTCTTCTTCCAAAAGGAAAACACACCCAGCAACAAATTTAGGGAGAAGGAAAAGGAAAAATAGTAGCTCTGATTTTTTTGTTTTGTTTTTTGATGCTCCTGGTGCTTGAACTCAGGGATAGGTCACTGTCCCTGGGTTTTTGTAGCAAAAGCTAGCACTCTACCACTTGAGCTGTAGCTTCACTTCCAGCTTATTGCTGGTTAATTTGGAGATAAGAGACTCTCCTGCCCAGGCTGGCTTGAAACAAGTCTCAGATCTCAGCCCCCTGAGTAGATAGGATTGCAGGTGTAACTGATTGGTGGCCAGCTAGAGATCTGAGTTCAAAAATTAATTTGAAGTTTTATTCTATCGCATCAATGAAATTTGATTGAAATTTATTTTGCACACTTCTACAGAATTTCAAGCATTGCTGTCTCTTCAAAGTAAATGCATTGCTCAGTAAGCAAGTTTCCCTGATACCCTCTTGCCAGGCCTAGAAACTACCAGTATTTGTTTTGTGTCCATATGTTTATCTGTCCTGTATATTTCATGTAAGTGGGATCATAGGATGGAATGCTGGATGTTTTCTTCTTTCACTTTACATGATGTTCTGTAGAGATAACATTATCATAACATGTAGTCCTACTACAGCTATTTTCATGAGTGAATAATATTCCATTGTGTATGTATAAACACACACAGATGTACACAAACAATTGGTTTAAGTTACTCATCCATTGATGGACATTAAGCTATTTTCACTCTTTAGGAACTGCAACTCTTATACTGTGAACATATTGTTTGAATAACTATCTAATAATGGAATTATATTCGTTTGATTTCATAATGAGGATCTTGGGATAGATAGACATGACATTAAACTCAAATACAATGTAAAAGGAAATTACTTTAACCAGAGGAAAATAAATGAGCAACAGAAAAGCAAACATTTAGCCAGGTGCCGGTGGCTCACACCCATAATCCTAGCTACTCAAGAGGCTGAGATCTGAAGATCCCAGTTCAAAGCCAGCCCAGGCAGGGACATCTGTGAGTCTCTTAAGAAAACCAGAAGTGGCGCTGTGGCTCAAGTAGTAAAGAGCTAGGCTTGAGCTTAAGAACTGAGGGACAGCACCTAGGCCCAGACTTCAAGTCCCATGACCAACCAAAAGAAAAAAATCAAGCATTTTCTATGTTGTTTTCTGAATACCTTGTCCATTAATAACTGTGAGAAGTCTGAGGGGCTTAGCAAGTCTCAAACTTGGTAAGCTTCAAGAAACTTAAATTGACAAGGAGGAAAAAAAAATCTCAGAACTGGAGCTGTGGTTTTGAAGAATGGCTTCCAATCAAGTTCAAGGTCCTTAAGTTCAAATGCCAACCTTGTCAAAAATAAAGAAGAGGAATTTGGCTTACTTCATAGATGTATCTGGAAGGTACACACATCATACATGTATCATCCGTGTATGAATCATGAAGACATAGGTCATTGAATAGTGCTGGCCAATGTCCAGAGTTTACCAAATGTCAACCTCCTGTTGTATGCCTGTCAAGAGAACTGACTCTTTATTTGACAGAAATTCCGGAAGAGTCATGTGTACTTTCACAACTAAAATGGCCACTGAGCAATAGGAGGTGAGTTGAGTGGAGTTTTGGGGTCAGGTGTATGTTTTTTCCTTTGGCGTTCCCTGTGCCTTTCTATATTGATGTGTGTGGAGCTTGCATTTCTTTCCTAGGACAACTAACTATGCTTTCTGTCTCAGGGAAGAAGATCTCAGAAGAACTTATCAGATGCTTGACACAAACTTCCAAAAAAATTATGTTTTAGCTGGGTGCTAGTGGCTCACGCCTGTAATCCTAGCTACTCAGGAGGCTGAGATCTGAGGATACTGGTTCAAAGCCAGCCCAGGCAGGAAAATCTGTGAGACTCTTATCTTCAATAAACCACTCACAAAACTGAAGTGGTGCTGTGGCTCAAGTGGTAGAGCGCTAGCCTTGAGCTGAAGAGGGACAGCGCCCAGGCCCAGAGTTCAAGCCCCGTGACTGACAATAAAAAACAAAAAACCAAAATTATGTTTTGCCTTAAAAAATAAATATTTGATGCCAGTATAACTTGTGGAGGAGATGGGGAAAAACCAGTTGTTTAAGGATACAGGTGGACCTGATGCAACAATGAGAAGTACAAGTTGTCATGTC